>NC_143253.1:57976136-58279166 GCF_984573655.1 Nuphar pumila | reverse complement strand
TTTATTTGCTTTGCAAAATAACAAAGTAGACCCACACATAGGTGGCGCCACACTAAAGCCTCCTGCAGAGAAAATCAAGCCAACCCCTTTTAAAAAAAATTTGAATTTTGCTGAGGTGTCTTATTCACAAAATTTGCATTTTATTTATTTCAAAAATCCAAGGTTCCATTCTCTGAGATGATGCCACATGGAGGGTCCAAATTCATTCTGTTTGAATTTCAAAACTCTCTAGAAAATCTATAAATCCCCTAGCCCACGCCCAGTCAAAGAGGGAGCTCTCTTTTTGGATCTGAACTTCAATCAAAATTCCACTTTCAGTTTTACTTTTCCTCCTCTAAGTTCACGCCCCTTGGGCTCATCTAAGAGATTGCATCAAAGTACCTACCTAGCTCACGTTACTCCAAACTCAACCTAGAAGCAGAGGTCAATTCTCATGTGCATTCTGAAGCTCGGTTCGAAAAGCGAGAGAAGCCATCCGTAGCCACCCATTTCTGAAGTTCCAAAACAGCAAAAGAACACAAGGTGAGCTCCCATTTGAGTTGATTCTATGGAAATAATGCTCTTGTTTCAATTTGCATATTGAATCCCATGGACTTTTCATTTTAAAAAAAGTGTTCGTCCGAATGATGGATCAAACCATTCTCATAAAACGACATATATTAAATATAATCATACTTCCTTGATGATTTCCAGCATTCATGCATTAATTAGATTTAATTCATATTTTATTTCATTAATTTAACATATTTTAGAAGTTAATTAGGTAGTATTTAGTGTTTATTTTAATTATGTTTCATTTCAGTAGCTCTCTGTTTTTAGCAGTCAGTCCACACATTATTTTGTGTTTTTATTTTTATTCAAAAATGTCAAAAAAAATCATATTATGTGTAAATAGCTGTCCTGGATAATCTGCAAGAAAATAGGAATCGTTTGAGTTCATTTGCATTGTCCAAAATTCAAAATGCCAAGTCGGGTTTTATGACCCGAGAAACGCTCAGGACATTGCATCCCGATTTGTAAAATTGATATCTCTCTCTTGGTTGATCCGATTCATGAGCCAAAAATTTCCTGGACTCATAATACAGTTTAGTCTTTAATCTGATTTTATCAGTTTTTTATGATTTTTTTTGCTACCTATCAAAAATTTGAAAGCTTGGGACACGTGTCAAAGACTAATTTGAGCCTCTGAGACTCTAGGTCGGCTTGAGTTGATTGGTCCTCTCTGAATATAGCTCCAAATCTGGATCTGTAAAAAGGAAACTTATGTTGTAAATGTTCCCTATTTGATTCTGAAATTTTGCAATTTTTACAATAGCCTTCATGCCCTTTTCATATTTTTTATTTCGGTCTTCTGTTTTGGTGTTTATACCTACTCTTTTGATTTATGCATGTAATATCATATTTTTATTTCTCAGCCATTTAGTCAAATGCCAAATCCATACACATTAAAGTTGTTTATATACATGTCAGTAGTCCCTCTTTTAAGTTTGGGAAGTTTTGGTTGTCAATTATCATTTTTTATTCATTTTCACAGCAGATCCCATTGATTTTAGTCTCGATAGAAGTAAATCTCTGCTACCGAACTTACCGTAGGTCAAATCCTGGGGCTTTAAAAGCCAAATATGTTCATTTTTATGTTCTTTAGTAGCTTGCAAAATATCAGACATTTCTATGATGAACTTCTGCATTATTGCGTAAAATACTATGTTTGGATCATACCCATAGGCGAAATTCGCATATTTTAGAATTTTCTTTGAGATTTTGCATTTAGGCCATGTCATTCTATGCATTTTATCATTCTATGATGTTTCTAAGAGTAGAGGGATGCTCTCTACTGAATTTGGCATGATTTGAGAATCGTTCGATGATCAAATTTAACAGTATCATCAAATCAGGGTTCCAACGGGACCCTAATCTGGGCGAAAAACAAGCAAAATTCATTATTTTGGCCAAATTTCATATGTCAATTTTAATTTTACAGTTCCATTGTATTTAGTAGCATGCCATTACGTCCTATCATGCATTTTATTATCATTTGATTCTATTTGCTTTTTAAAATCCCTAAATTTTGTCAAAATTCCTTTAAAAATCCTGATTTTAAAGGTATAACCTCAATATTAGGGGTATTTTGGTCATTTTGCCCATAATTTCAAATTTCCAACTATTTATTACCGGGTTTCTCTGCATTTGCATCATTTTAAATCGTTCAAATATCAAGGAAGTATGAAAATTAGGTTTATATCCAGCTAAGTCCAATGATTCCCGAATATTATTGGAAAATCTTGGTAAAACCCACATATTTGAGCTAACCCCATTTTAAGCTTGGCAAGGACATTCGAAGGAAGGAGCTGAAATCTGCAATTTTCTTTGTTTCATTTTATTTAGTGATGTAATAATTAAATATAATTTTAGAATAAGAGATTTACTTTTCCGCTTAGATTAGGATGCATATCATATAGTTTGAATTTCTGCAATATCCTGATTATGTGATTCATGCATTTTATTTAGAAAATCACTATGGATGAACATGAAATGGCACGTGCACCAAATCTTAAGGAGTTGATGAACTCAGTGGAGTCCATATTTATGGCCCTAGTCGGAATATGGACGAGACCCAGATTCAACATCTTCCTACTAGTCACACCGAGCCTACACTCTTAGGCTATCTTCCAAAATTCACTGCATATCTTCAATTTTTACAAAGTATTTTAGAATTATCTAAGTAAATTACAAGCATATTTATGGCCATAGTCAGAATATGTGGTAATTCTACCTTGGTTTAATTTTAAGATTGCATATTTTCCTGAAAGATGTTTTTCATAAAAAGACATTCATTCATTCAGGATAGTTCACATCATGAAATCATGTGCATTTCTGTAAAAACTCTATTTCAAGGCAATCGATTTCTCAAGATGCTCTGGAAATATTTTCAAAGATTGATTTTCCCTGATTTCCCCAGAAAATGTTTCTTGTCTTGGAATTCATTTTCAATTTTTTAAATGAAACTCTCCATCATTTTCTAGAATCAAAATCGATTTCCAATTCCTCAAGATCAAGATTCCCAGAATTTCAATTTCCTAGGATTTGATTTCCTATCTCAAAATCATTTTCCTATAAATCTTCAATCGTTCTTCAAAGATGATTTTCAAAGTTGGAGTTTTCTTTACAAATATCTTCCCTTCAAGTATTTGTCTTTTCTCAAGAACTCTTTCTACTTTCCGAGGATTTCCATCCATTCATGATTTTCTCAAAATCTCTAGAAACTTTCTTAAGATTTTCAAATCCTTTTATGAGGGTTTCCTTGAGAAATCGATTTCCATCCTTTGCCTTAGAAACAATTTCCAATTCCAAAATATTTTCTAAGCATACATCATGTTTTCCAATCTACATTTTACAAAGTTTCATAGCACGTGCCTGAACTCTCTGTGCATTTAGGATAGAACACGATTTTGTTAAATTGGCTAAGTCAAGCACACTTTTGGTCCTTGGTTTGATTACCCTTGGTAAAGGCGCTAGAAATGGTCGAACCTCATACCGACAGGTCAAGTCCCATTCCACAGAATATTTCCTGCTATTTTCAAAACGGAGGTGAGTATTTCAAAACAATTTTCAAACTCTGGTCAAGTTTGACTCGCAAGGTCGTTTCCTCTTTCTCCCGCAGGGAAGGGAAATTTTTTTCGACGATAACACACAGTGACAGTAAAATCAAAGGAATGGATTCTCCCAAGTCAGTTAGAGGACAAGGTTAGTACAAGGGAGATGATATTAATCCCGTTATGTACGGTATGTTCCAGAAGATGATGGCCAAGATGATGTTCGAACAAGCTGAGGGCAGTCTGAAAAAGGCCGTTCTTAAAAGCAAACTGAAGAAGAAGGCTGTGAAAAAGCAAGTCAAGATCATCAGAAAGAAAGTTCATTCAGACACTACTTTTGAAGATACAGAATCAGCAGAAGAAGAGTCAGAAGAGGAAGAGCAGTTTGTGTTCAGTCAGAATCCTCTGCGGCAGTTCGTAAAGATCACTGAAGAGCCTGAATCTGTGAACAAGCCTAAGTTTGAAAATCCAACTGAGGATCCGATGCACAAGCAATTGAAGGAGATGACTCGAGCAATCAAAGATATCCAGGCCAAGAGCAAAGGCAAGCAAACCTATTTAGGCAAAGATTTCTATAATGGCCTGGACGGGGATGATAATCTGGAGAATCTTCCTCGAAAATTCCTCAAATTTGATGGAACGAGCAATCAAAAAGCTCATTTGACCACGTTCTATGCAGAATGTGGCCGCTTCAGAAAGGACAATTGGGTTTTGTTCATTTTCTTCCCCCGCTATCTGGAAGGAGTAGCAGCCCAGTGGTATGCAGATCACATCAATCCTATTGAACTACGAGAGTTTGATAAAGTTGTGAACTTATTCACTGAGTGCTTCATGTTCAATGTTGAAGCCTCGCCCACTCTCACCCATTTGTACAATTTAAAGCAGAATGAGAATGAAAGAGCAGGAGAATTCATCCACAGGTGGAGGAGCACCTGTAACAGAATGAAGGTTCCTATCCCAGAAGAGCATGTGTTCCAAATCATCCTCAACAATTTCTCTCAACCTCTGAGGAAACTCATCTCCACATCTCCTGCGAAGTCGTTCATCAAGTTGATCAAGAGAGTCGAATGGCTCGAAACAGGATTGGACAATGGCCTCTATGAAGGTTAGCCATTCGTCCGAGGTAACCCTGAGCAGAGAAAGAAGGCACATATTGCTTATTCCACAGATTTTTCGGGCAGTAGCAGCGGTTCCAGCTGCATGAAGAATAACAAAAATTGTAGCAAGGGCTCAGGAAGTTCCAAGGCTGAAAGAACGAACTCTGCAACCTAGAAGCGAAAGTTTGTCAAGCTGCAACCTGTTCAACCTGTACCACAGCCTGAAGCAAAGCAGCAATTAAAACCAAAGCACGATGGCTGGAGTTATGACAGAGAATTCATGACTCTAGTACAATCTCGGGAAGATGTCTTGGAATACATGCTGTCAAAGGGGATTGTCAAACTCCCTAAGGTGGCTGATCCGCCAAATGTTATGGGCAAATGGACGGAAAATTCTACAAATTCCACCGAATTGAAGGACATGACACAGAGCATTGTTTTGTTGTTAAAAATATCATCCAGGATTGTATCGACAAGAATCTGTTGATCGAGGATGAGGACAAAAAGTAGCCTGAGATTTTGCCCAAGCCTTTCTCCAAGCATTCAACTTCAATTATTTCAGAGCAAGTGATTCTTCTTCAAGACAATATTCAGCCGTGCTCCAGCCAAGGCATTCAGGATCAACATCAGGTCCTAGTTCTACATCAGGCACAGTCTTCCACCAAGAGGGTGGATATCACTTTAATTCTTAGCAACAAGAAACCAGTCGATGAGTCAGCAAAGGTGATGGCAAAAGCCACCAAGCAGATTTCCAGGATTCCGAAGCGCTTCATCAAGTCAGCTTCAAAAAAAGGTGAAATGTTAGAATCAGTTCAGAAGCCTATCATGACATTGTCGAACATCTCCATCCTAGATTTGACCCATGCTTCTCTAAAACATCAGCAAGTTCTCGATGACCTGTTGAGAAAGATCAAGGTCAAGCCAAACACAACCCCGCAGGATATGGCGCAGATCGTTAACCAAGCCATGACTAATGCACCAATAACTTTCTCAGATGAGGACTTGCCAAAGCCTCATACATTCCACAATAATGCTTTGTATATGGTGCTACGAACCAAGGGCATGATTGTCCCCCATGTGCTCGTTGACGGAGGCAGCAACCTCAACATCTGTCTGTAGATGACAGCCAAGACCTTGGGCCTGAAAGAAGAAGAATATACCCCAGATCCGATAACGATCTATGGTTTTGATAACCATGGGTAGACAACCAAGGGGAAGGTCTTCCTCGAAATCTTCATCAATTATTCGGTGCATATTGTGCTATTTCATGTGGTAAACGTGTTGCCCACGTACAATCTTCTTTTGGGGCGTACTTAGATTCATAACGCCAATGTTGTTCCTTCTACCCTTCACCAGTGCATCAAGTGGTCAAAAGGGAGCATGATTACTACCGTTTTAGGGGAAGATTCGAAAGAGAGGCTCCCACAGCCCATGATTCCTCGCCCTACTTTCACTGCTGACATCCCAAGCATCCGGGAAGTTGATGAAATCAATCTTAGTGAAAGTCTAGACATGCTGAAGCTGAAAGAAGTCCAGCCATCAGAGAATATGACACCAGTGGTTCAGTGGCAAGGACCTCATTTCTACAAGATCAGAGGGTGCCTCAATTGCACTTCTCTCAAAGATCATCCTCTGTTCCATCAGTTTTCAAAAGCCAAGAAGGGATTCGATCTTCTGATGAAGCATGGCTATCAACCCTTTAAGGGCCTTGGTAAGAATGAGGATGACATTCTAAAGCCAATCGTTCCCGCCCAACACATTATCGGTGCAGGTTTAGATTTCACAGGTCAGTCATCAGGCAGAAGGACTACCTTTATCAAAGGAGCAGAATGAAGACAATGCCTTTTCTGTTTTCTGTTTTCTTTTTCTTTTTCTTTCTTCTGTCATCTTGTAGGGACAATTCAGTCCCAGTTTTCCTTTCTTTCAAACATCTGTAAATATCAAAGTTGCTCTATCAATGAAATTTTGATCTTTTCTCTTCACATATTGGCGTATGTCGTTCTCTCTTTATATATTTTTGTCTATATCATCATTCTTTGTTTCTATACGAAAAGCCATTTTTGAATTTCTTACTTTTTCTCAAAAACCTTCTTTGCCCTTTTCAGGATTGCCAAAATCATGGCTCCTAAATTGCTCAAAAGGCTCGTTATCAATCCCAATTTTTCTCAAAATAATTCCAAACCAGCCAGGATCTACAAGGCAAAGACAGAGGCAGGGGTCAGCAAGATGGCAGAACAGACTGAAGAGTTGGCAGAGTTTGACTCAACGATTCAAGAGTTGCCAGAATATGCCAGTATTCAGAAGCAGGATGAGCCATCACCGTTGGTTCAGGATCCGATAGAGGATGTCAATATTGGTTCAAAAGATGATCCGAAAATCCTCAAGATTGGCTCCAGCTTAAGTTCAGATGAAAAGGAAAGGCTCGTCCATTTTCTCAAGCAACATCAAGAAGTCTTTGCTTGGACTTATGAGGACATGCCAGGCTTAGATCCCAAACTGGTCGAGCATCGTCTTGTGCTGAAGCCAGACTGCAAGCCAATCAAGCAGAAGCTAAGGAAAATGGATCCCCGAGTGGCACCGCAAGTTAAAGAAGGACTTGAGGAGTTGTTAAAGGCAGGATTCATCCAGACTGGTTGGCGTACATCGTAGCAATTCCCAAAAGAATGGCAAAGTTCGAATTTGTATTGATTTCAGGGATCTCAACAAGGCTACCCCAAAGGATGATTACCCACTCTCCAATATCGATATTTTGATCGACAGCATGGTGGGCCATGCCATGTTTTCCTTTATGGATGGGTACTTAGGCTATAACCAAATCAAATTGGCCCTCGTGACCAATCCAAAACTTCTTTTACCACACCTTGGGGTATATTTTGCTACACAGTCATGCCGTTTGGACTCAAGAATGCTGAGGCAACCTATCAGAGAGCAATGACAATTTTTTTTCATGACCAGATGCACAAGAACATGGATGCCTATGTGGATGACATCCTGGTCAAGTCCAAAGAAGGAGATGATCATCTCGATGCTCTCGTCCAAATCTTGGAAAGAATCATTCTGTACAAGTTGAAGCTCAATGATCATGCATATATTTTAGGGATATTTCATATAAAAATATGCATGATTTCATGAGAAAATGATTTAAAAACCCAATTTTATGTTAGTTTCGAGTAAATGTGCTAAAATAATATAAGAATAGAAAATGCATGAAAAATAGTGTTATTTTACATTTTAATGCATATTTTAGTGTTTGACATAATTGTAGTAGTTTAGTTTTTTAAAATCATAAAAAAATTAGAGTTAAAATAGACTTAGTTTTGTATTTTCTAAAACATAGTTATTTTTGAGTTGTTTTGTAAATAACTTTTTGAAGAGAGGGCAATTTTAAAAAAGAAGATGGACTTATGGACAAAAGTTCAAATCTTTAAATACGATACGTAGGGAGGAAGAGAAGCTTGTCTTCTCTCTTATGCCTTTTCCCTCTCTTCTAACCCTTCCCCTCCACCTTTTCTTACCCTTCCTTCTCCTTCTCCCTTGATCTCTCTTCTTCCTCAATCCGGTGGAGGCAACCAGCTACGGTAATGGCATATAGGAGGATTACACTTCTCTTCTAACCCCTCTTGACAGTAAGTTCTTTTCATCTTCATGTTCTTCCCTCTTTTCCTCTTTCATTTCTGGTTTTCTTTTCATTTCAGTTTTCAGAGAGTAGATTAGATCATTGAATTCAAAATTAAAAAGAAAAAAAATCATCACATTATGTGAGATCCATCATCGTGCATCATAGTTTTCCTTCTTATTTGCATAATAAAAAAAAAATAGCAATTTCTGTTTTTTTCTTTCTTTTCTTTCTTGTATTATGCATCATATTTTTTTCTTTTCTGAAGCATTTTGTGCATCTATCATTGCATCATGTGAAATCTATCATCATAAAGAGTAAGTTTACAGTACTAGCCGGAATCCACTCTGCTTCACCAGATGTTTTTTTATTCATCGTGGAAATCTGTCTCACGGTGGAATAAGATCATCTGACTTCCGGCGATTGAGATCTTGCCTATGTGAGCATTGATCGATCTTTTGATTGATTATCTGAAGTTTTTAGGCTTGATTGATCATCGATTTACTGAGCTCCAGCATTGATCGGAATTCTGGATTGAATTTTCATCCAAATTTGAGTGATAACAGTGCCTGAGAATCCAGCGACTATTGTATCCCAAATCAATCGAACTCGATTACCAGTGACAATCAACTAAATTGATCTTCTGTATCAATCGGAGAATTGGATTAATTCCAGTCGATTAAAATTTTGTTGAGCTCTGTTGCTGGCCGAAATCCACTTTTTAAGCCAGACACTTCACATTTCCCGTAAAGATTTGTTATCATCGCAAAAATTTTGTACTTTTTGCGAGTCAAACTGACCTTTGAAAAAGATTTTGAAAATAACTCACCTCCGTTTTAAAATGCGGGATAATTTCGAAGAATGAGACTCGCTTGTCGGTACGAGGTTCAACCGTTCCTGGCGCCTTTACCAGAGGTAATTGAACCAAGGATCAATTATATGCTTAACTTTGCTCAACTTGTCTAAATCATATTCTATTTCCTAAATGCACAAAGAATCAGACATGTGCTATGGATTTCTGAAAATGCATATTTGAAAACATGATGTTTGATTTAAAATTTGAAAAATATTTGGAAAATAAACTCTTTGAAAATCGTGAATCATGATTGAGATACTGTATTTGAGAAAGTGAAAATCGATTTCTGAAGAAATATAAGGATTTTGTGAAAATCGATTTTGAAAAATGTGAAATAACTTTGGAAAAACTTGATTTCTTTGAATTCAAACTTTGAAATTGAAAATATAACTTAGAAAAATCGAATTTGGAACTTGGAAAATACTTGAAATATAATTGGCAAATCCATATTTTGAGAAAATCGATTTTTGAATAAGACTTAGGAATTTTTTGAGAAAATTGATTTCTCTGAATTGAAATTGGAATTTGCAAATGCATGAATTGAATGAATATGGATTTGAAAGACTTGATTTTGAGGAATTGAGGAAATCCTTTTTTTGTATTTTTGAGAAATGCAGTGCATTTTGAAGTTAGCCTAAGAGTGTAGGTTGAATGTGGCTAATACGAAGATTACAAATCTGGGTATCATTCATATTCTGACTATGGCCATAAATACAAATTTCACCAAGTTTGTCAACTCCATAAGAGCCAGTGCACGTGCCATTTGTGTAGACCATAGTGAATTTATGAAAATGTGCATGAATGATACATTCATCAGACATTTAATATTTGCAGAATTAAACTATATGCAATGCAATCCTAGTCTAAGCTGAAATTTAAATTCTTATTCCAAATTTAATTTAATTTACATCACTATTGAATTTAAATACAAGAAATTAAAGGAAAGTAAAGTCTTCAATGTTCCTTCAAAACTAGAAAACTTTGTTAATGAATATATGTTGGCTTTTCTAGATGTATCCAGCAATATCTAGAAATTACTGGATTTTGATAGATATAAGCCATTTTTCATGATTCCCTTAAATAAAAATTGATAAAATATGAAATAAGATTGAATAAATATGAAAGATAAGATATGGAATTTCGAAATTGGGGTCAAAATGACCAAAATACCCCTGATAGCAAGATTATATCCTTGAAATCAGGGTTTTTAGAAAGATATTTTGTAAAAATGCAAGTTTTAAAATTCAAATGAAGATAAATCAAACTAAATATGATGTGACATGATTAAAAATATGGAAATTAGGGTTTAGAATTTCAAAATTGAGGTCAAATGACCAAATTTCCCCCGACAGCAAGACTATGGCTTTGAAATCAGGGTGTTCTGAAATAGATTTTGGTAAAAACTTGGGATTTATGATTCAAATAACACAAAATAAAACATGAAACATACTAATATGATTCTAAACATGAACAAACCCTACAAACACACACTTATGCATGAAAATCAAGAAATATAACAAAAATTGTGATTTTGGCAGTGTTTTTGGATCTTTCAGGGACCCTGTTTTGCAATTTGATTAATTCAGACATCAAATGAATTCCAAATTTTATACAAATTGGCACAGACACTTATTATAACCCTAAAATCAGATTGGAATTGCAAAAATAATTTTTTGACATTATTTTAATCCAAAAATTGCATTAACAACCTAAAATAAGCTATTTTTAACCTAGGTCACCAACCAGTTTCAGAGTTAGACCCGAATCAGGGGTCAATCTTCCATGAAAACTTATGAATTTTTACAAAGATAAACTAGGAAAAAGAACAGAGATTTCACAATTTACAGATCGGAAAAATCATCTTTGGTTAGGGAGAAAGCCTTCCGACAATCTGAACTAGAATCTAACAAACCTAACAGGGGTTAAAACAGCTACTTCAGATTGAAAATACAGAAATAAATAGAAAAATTAATCTTCAATTTCTGAAATTTTAACAGTAAACATTAGACAGAAAAATAATAATACTCATTTTTTACAGATAATGAATCGGATCTGTGGTTTGGGATTTATGAATAACACAAGTCTGATTAGGGTTTTGGTAAACCCTAACGAGTTTTAAATTTAAAATAACACTTTCTGTCAGAAACAAAATATTTAACAGATATCAAAAAATCTCAAAATTTTACAGTAGATAGATCTAATCAATATAAATCCATGACACTTTACAGATCTCAAATCGGATATAGGATGAGAAAAATATCATTACATCAAGTTTCCCTTTTGATTTTAACAATGATTTTAAAGATTTAAAAACCCGATTTGATGTTCGATTTTTCTGACAGGATTCCCGAATCCCAAAAACTCTTATTTTTTTACAGTAGTTCGTTTACATATGCATGTATCACATATAAAAAAATCAGCAATTAACAGTGAATATTTCAATCGAAAACAGCATGCTCTTTTCTGTTCTAAACTAAAAACACACAGAAATCTAATAAACTTGAGAAAACATGCATTAACTAATGAAAACAATAAAATAAACACTAAAACAGTAAAATAAAAATTGATTCTATGATGAAAAACATGTAATAAACATGAATAAATAAATAAATAAATAAAATACAGGGAATCAATGGCTGAAATTTGATGTTACCATTAAAAGCATGGATTTAACCCATTAAAAGGGTAAATCACATGTTTTATTGGTTAATAATATAAAAAATAATGCAATAAACAATTCTAATGGATTAGAATCATGAAAAACAGCATGAAATAGAGTTAGATCATCTTCTTGAATTGATTTTGGGGTTCTTGGATGAAATCCATTGTTAAATCCATGAACACAAGAGTTTCCATGGTGAAATCTATTGAAAAATCATAAAAAACTAATAAAAAATAATAACATAATATTAAATAACTCACCTTGGGGATGCAGCTGCAATGGAGGAAGGTGGAGGTGCTGGAGAGGAGAGAGAAGCCACGAAAATTTGAGAGAAAAAGAGCTTCTTTTGCCCCTCTAAAGACCCCTTTTATAGTTTTTCAAAACCCATGTAATTAGGACTAATTAATACCTAAGTTTGACTTTTTCAAACTCTATCTAAAACCACCAAGGGAGGACGATTTTTTGTGGTTTCCTAACCCTAAATGAACTCTAACTAAACCTTAATTAATACCTAATTAAACCCTAAAAAGTTCAAATGTGGCACCACCTAGTATGGACCCACATTTGGTTTTTAAAACCTGAATTTAAAACCTTTAAAAACCAATGGTTTAAAACTTAAATAAAATTGATTTTTAAAATTGCTTTTGACTCCTCTAAACCCCTAACCTAACTAAGACAATGACTAACCCTAGTCTAACGTTGACTTCTTCAATTGTGGCGCCACCCCGAGTGGGCCCCTCTTGAATTTTTAAAAACTATTTTAAAACTTGAAAATGAGAGGTTTTTCAAAAGAGATTCAAAAGTAGACTTTGAATTAAAAGTTTTTGAAATGGCATAGAGTTCCAACTGGGTCAGAACTCCTCTAGATATGGCTCCAACTGAGTGGACCCCACATCAGAGTTTTGAAAATTTGAAATAAATATTGAAAATGGCTTTGAAAAGGGTTAAAATCAATAGTTGAAATTCAAAGTTTTGAAAGTAGAGTCTCAAGCGAACTGGAACTCCGGGTTAGAGTCCTGGATTTTTAGGACTCTGTGATTTTGGTTTTTTTAAAAGCCAAATGAAGGAGTTTTTGAAAATATTTAATCGAAAATGGTAAAACAAGTCAGAAAATACAGTCAGGGTTAGACTCCTAACTCAATCAGAACTCTGAAATAGAATCCTGAATTAACTGGACTCTACAAAATGACCTAATTTTTGAAAAACAAATGAAAATAAATGAAAATAGAAGTAAAAATAGACTCTAGAACAAACTCATGACTGGATTAGGACTCTGGGACAGAGTCCAGATCAGACTGAAACTCTAGATTTTTTTGGTATTTTCTGAAAACAGTTGAAAGAACTTGTGAAAACAGCGAAAACAATAATAAATATTGAAATAAAACAGAGTTCTGATTCAATTGAGACTCTGAGGACAGAGTCCTAATTGAACTAGGACTCTCCAGTTTTTGGATTTTCTGAGAAATCAAATGAGAGGATTTTGAAAAACAAGTGAAAACAGGATGAAATTGAAGTTTTGGTTCAGAGCCTTGATCTAATTAGGACCCTGAGAAAGAGTCCTGATTCGATCAGAACTCTAAGAATTTTGGCTTTCTGATAAGCAAATGATGAAATTTGGGCAAAGCTTTTGAAAACCAGTGAAAATGAAGTTAGAAAATCAATTTTGGATAGAGTCCTACTTCGATCAAGACTCTGGGGCAGAGTCCTGATTTGATCAGGACTCTGAGATAAAACCTTAGAATTTTGAAATTCTTTGATAAAAGTGTAATAGTTTTGGTAGATTGAAAGAGTTCTGAAAAATTCTCTCAAAATTGAAATCAAGATCAGAGTCCTGATCCAACTAGGATTCTCTGAACAGAGTCCTGCTTTGACTGAAACTCTGAGTTTCTGACTCATTTTGAAAGATTTTGAAAGATTTGATTGAAAATGGATAAAATAGCTATAAAAGATTAGAGTCCCAATCCAATTGAAACTCTGAAGAAGAGTCCTGATCTGACTGGACTCTTTGAAGAAGAGTCCTGATCTAACTAGGATTCTGAAATTTTGGCCAAAACAGAAGATCTTAAAAGATCCTTTTCAAAAACAAGTAAAAAGGTAGTGAAAATTAGAGTTTTGATCCGACTAGGACTCTGGAAAAAGAGTCCTGATCCAACTAGGACTCTAAAATTTTTGAGATCTTTTTGATAAGTGAAGGAATCCAGAAAAGACACCACCTAAATGGGCCTCATCTTAGAATTGAAATCAATTGAAATTGAGTTTGAAATGAATCCAAATTGTTTTCTGAGAAAACATTTCGAAATATAAGGTCCCGGGGGTGGGAAAATGATAGAATGTTGAATAAAAACCTAGGTTTTGAAATTGATTTCGAAAGAAAAAGTTTTAAAACTCAAATTTGGATTAAATATTTTGAAAACGTGAGTGCTGGATCTCAAAAATGAGATGTAATGACATGTAATGCTATGCAATGCAATGAAATGATATGCTGAATTCATGCAATGAAAAGCAATGACACATGAAATGGATGAATATTGAATGAGGAGGAAAATTTGGGGTGTTTACAGATGCCGCTCTTTGCTGCTAAGCCGGTTAGAGGCCGAGCTTAGTGGCAAAGAAAAACACACCAAATTCAGACTATAAAAATGCCCCAGTTAGATAAATTTGACTGGGTATGAAAGAATTAGCTCAAATGATGGTGGTAGATATAGCATAAAGAATAAAGAAGAAGATTCACCTCATCGAAATGAGGCTCAGGCTTAGCCCTTAACTTGGATGGGACGACAAATGAAATACCTCATCAGAATAAGGCTCAGGTTTAACCCCTTGACCTGAAAGGGGATGATACCTCGTGGATAAATGAGGTTCATGCTTAACCCTTAACTTGAAAGGGGACGATACCTCGTGGAAAAACGAGGTTCGGGCTTGACCCTTAACCTGAAAGGGGACGATACCTCGTGGAAAAACGAGGTTCAGGCTTAACCCTTAACCTGAAAGGGGACGATACCTCATGGAAAAACGAGGCTCAGGCTTAACCCTTAACCTGAAAGGGGACGATACCTCATGGAAAAACGAGGCTTAGGCTTAACCCTTAACCTCAAAGGGGACGATAAACGGAATCCTCAAATGAAGAAACCATGATGAGACCGAATTTTGCACAACAAATCCGAGAGGGGTTTGTAAAAGGAAGAAAGGGGGGTTTCCTAAAGCTTGAAAAGGGATTGATCTTGGGCGTCTCATTGCTGAGACTGTATGGCTTTTAAGACAAATGACGTTTTGCAGAAAAATTCAGGTTTAACCCTTACCCTGAATGGGGACTGTCTATGGTGGGACAGTGGGAACACAGGGAAGTGTGCTAATCTGAGAGCCCAGGCGCTCAAATTAAAACAAGAAGGGAAGGATCTTGGATGACTCCCATCATCCGATCCTAAAAGGGATAACAACAAAGCCTGGATACATCAAAATAGACATCAAGCTCTCACTTCATGTCGGGATAACTTGAAAAGATTACCAATAAGATAAAAATTGTGGTTAATTCAAGAATGATAAGCATATATATGAAAAATATTCTCTCTTGTCTACCTGAAGTATTACCTCCGACTGGGCTTAACTCTGTAGAATCAAGATTCGAATTCAAATATCATTGTCATTGACTTTCTCTCAAGGAAGCTATCAATTTCCTTGATATGGGCGGAAAAGAATATATTCTTGATATTGCGAGAGCTATTGGTGAAAAGATATTGATAAAAGAATTTCACAAAATTAAAGAAGATTCTTGATAGATTCGACAGTCTGATATCCTGGGATTCTTTTCTCATGATGATCTTTCTGCACTCTCTTTTTGACAGAATTGGAGCTTTCTTGTATTTTTTGGGAATTACATCATCCTTCATTTTGGAGATGTCCTGACTTTTCTCTCTTTTGGGGAAGGGTACGTCACAAACTCCTTCATCTCAGAGATGTTCAGATTCTTCTTTTCTCTCAGGGATTATCTTGACGATTATTGGCTCATTGGTTGGGAATCTCTTGATGATAGCAGAAATTAAATATCTTTTAGGGTTCGTCGGTAGGTCCATCACACTCGCCTTCATCTCGACGGTGATCTGGACTTTTCCTGTAAGGATCCGTCACAAACTCTGTCATCTTGGAGATGATTCAAATCTTTTTTGGCCCCGGGGGTCGACTCGCATAATTCGTCTTCATCTTGACGACAATTGAGAGATCCCTTTTGCAGATAGTTAATTGCAGCTTAGGTGATTGAGGAGATATGAAGGTTGAGTGGATTTTTCTGTATCACCCAGGATATTTTGACTGCTTATTTTCCAAGAATGATCTTTAAAAATATGCCATTGACTGCGATCAATATCAATCACTTCTGGCTTTGCAACAACATTGAATTTTCTTTGTTGGCCATATCGCGGATTTATTCTTCATCCTCTTGGTTGGCCAATAGAAAGATTTTGAACTTTGAATCCTTTTTCGCGAAAGCTTTGTCCTTTCGGAAGTAATACTGAAAGTATTTCAAGGTACAATTTTATGCAATAAAGATTTTGAGATCAACAACTAATTTTCATGACAAATTGGCAAAATATTCTTGGAATCCTTGGTGAAAGAAATCACTTGAGATCTAAATGACACATCCGTGGCTAGATTCTCCTCTCCTTTCCCCAAAGGAGAGACTCAGGCTTGACCCTTACCTGAACGGGTAATAAAAAGATACTTCTCCTTTCCCTGAAGAGGAGGCGTTTGCAAAATGAACTTTCGAAGAGAAATTAAGCTTTCGTCAAAACTCCCTATTTCTAGGCTTCTCTTATAGAAAGGGGGCCGCTAACAAAGATTGGAAGGATATCATAAAGGAGCGAGTTCATCACACTCTCCCTGGAAAAAGGGTCCTCGATGACGAGGGTGGCCTAACAAAAGACATTTAAGATTATAAGGAGGACGAGCTTCCATCGAAACTCTCCCTGGAAAAAGGGTTCCTTGCGTGACAATAAAGATTATTTTGCAAACTATTCGTGAAGCACGAGTCCCTTCAAACTCTCCCTAGAAAAAGGGGTTCAACGAACGAACAATAAAGACATGCGAAAAGAAACGAGCTCCCTCAAACTCTCCCTGAAAAAAGGGTCCCTCGCAAGAGAAGTACTTAACGATTGATTTTGATAGATTTTGATAACTCAA
Organism: Nuphar pumila; assembly: GCF_984573655.1. Classification (NCBI taxonomy): domain Eukaryota; kingdom Viridiplantae; phylum Streptophyta; class Magnoliopsida; order Nymphaeales; family Nymphaeaceae; genus Nuphar; species Nuphar pumila. The sequence continues at coordinate 58,262,170 of NC_143253.1, read as the reverse complement.
AGAACTGCTTGATAACACGAATGACTAGAGGTCTGACAAAATCAGCAACCCGAATGTCAGATTAACAGAATGGAACGACCCAAGGGTCTGATACAAATTATTTGGTTTGCAGGTTTGAAGATTAGCATTGAGTCTGAACCCCGATATGAGATTTATGTTGCGACCAGTATGAAGACCGAACTTTGGTAGAAATATCAGTATGAGCACTGAATTTTAAAGGATTACTAGTACGAACCCTGGATTTTTGAAGGATACCAGTATAAGCACTGGATTTTTGAAGGATACCAGTACGAGTACTGGATTTTGAAAGATTACCAGTACGAGCACTGAATTTTAAAAGACTACCAGTATGAGCACTGGATTTTAAAAGGTTACCAGTACGAGCACTGGATTTTGAAAGATCATCAATACAAATACAAGATTTGGTAAAGCAATCAAGACGATGTTGGATTTCATAAAAGAACCAATTTGAAATTTGGATTTAACCGGACCAGTGGAAAACTGGGTTCGGTCGGAAGCTTTGAATCAGAATTCAAATCTTCAAGAAAAGACTAGATGAATTGGATTTTGAAAGAGAATTCGAGTCGGAACTCGGATCTTCTAGACCAATTACCAAATTTGCAATAAAGTTTGAGTAGAAGTTCAAACTTTTAAAGGAAAGCTAAGCGAATTGGATTTCGAAGAAAATTCGAGTCGGAACTCGGATCTTCTAGACCAATTGCCAAATTTGCAGGAAAGTTTGAGTAGAAGTTTGAACTTTTAAAGGAAAGCTAAGCGAATTGGATTTGAAAGAAAATTCGAGTCGAAACTCTGATTTTCTAGACCAATTCTGAATTGGATTTGGAAGAAATATCGAGTTGGAACTCGGATCTTCTAGACCAATTCAAGACATTTGAAGGAAAGAAAACTAGATGAATTGGATTTGGAAGAAAATTTGAGTCGGAACTCGGGTTTTCTAGACCAATTCTGAATTGGATTTGGAAGAAAATTCGAGTCAGAACTCGGATCTTCTAGACCAATTCAAGACATTTGAAGGAAAGAAAACTAGATGAATTGGATTTGGAAGAAAATTCGAGTCGGAACTCGGATTTTCTAGACCAATTCTTTATTAGATTTGGAAGAAAATTCGAGTCGGAACTCGGATCTTCTAGACCAGTTCAAGACATTTGAAGGAAAGAAAACTAGACCAATATGTTTTGTGTTTGGAAACGTTGACAAGGAAGAAAACCAAAAGAGTTTCAATAGGATTTAGAAAAGTATTAGCACGATCACCGGATTTGGGAAGAATACCAGTACGAGCACTGGATTTTAAAATGTTTGCCAGTACGAGCATTGGGCTTTGGAAGATTACCAGCACGAGCAGTGGATTTTGGAAGATTACCAGTACGAGCACTGGATTTTAAAAAGATTGCTAGTACGAGCACTGGATTTTTAGAAGGTTATCAATTGAGGATAGCTCGGACGACTTGCCGGGGTCTCAGGATTTTATCCCTTATCCTGAATGGGTGATAAGGCTTAATGTAAAATGGATGCAAATGAATGCAAATGCAAAGGATGCAACTGAGTGCACATGCGTGCAAAATGAGAGATTTATTAGATCCTGCCTGCACACAGGTTGTTTTGAATAAAAGGCAACTTTATAACAAGAATGCCTCAGTATATTCTGGAGAAGAGAGATATTTCGATAAAAGAATAATTGATCATTTATTGAAGGGAATTTTTGAAGAATACAAAAGATAGAATAGAGATTTTCTAGGTATAAAATTTCTTCAAATGTCGAGCATTAATGGGGTCGGATAGTTCTACCCCGTCTGCATTAATTAGACGATATGAATTACGGGGCAACGCTTCTTTCACCACGTAGGGACCTTCCCAGTTTGGTGACCATTTGCCACGTGGACGATGCTTGAGATGAGCCATTGATCTAAGGACCAAGTCATTAACTTGGAATCTCCTTTCGATTACTGACTTGGCATATTGCCTTGCTATCCTCTGACGATAAGACTGAGCGTGCTCTGCTGCTTTGAGTCTTTTCTCATCGAGTAAATCCAACTGTACCAATCTCTGTTGCTGATACTGATCGAGTGGTAGCTCTAAAAGAGATGCGAACTTAAGGGCGAGCTTCTGAACATGAAGAGGTAACACCACCTCAGTCCCATAAACAAGTTCTGAAGGAGTCGCATTGGTTGGTGTTCGAATGGTAGTTCGATATGCCTAAAGTGCATCATGGATTTTCTCGTGCCAATCACGACCCGTCTCAACGGTTCTTTTCAAGATGCGAATCAAACTCTTGTTGGTTGCTTCTGTCTGACCATTTCTTTGTGGATAATAAGGAGCTAAAAAATGATGATGAATTCTGAATTTTGAACAAAAGATCTTCATTCTCTCATTCTTGAAATGAGTACCATTATCTGACACGATGTCGTGCGATATACCGAAACGACAAAGAATGTTCTTATGAATGAACGAGACTACATGTCGACCTTCCACTGTACGCAGAGTGAAGACTTCAACCCATTTGGTGAAATACTCTGTTGCGGCAAGGAAATATTTATGACCATTGGAAGCTGAAGGAGTGATGGGTTCTACGACGTCGAAGGCCCACATAGAAAATGGCCACGGAGACACGAGTGATTGCAAGTACGTGGCTGGCGCATGAATGGAAGGTGCGTGCATCTGACACTGAACGCACTTCTTCACAAAATGATAGCAGTCTTGTTGCATGGTTCTTCAATAGTATCCTGCCTGAATGATTTGTTTAACAAGGGTTTGGTAGCCGACATGACCACCGCAAATACCTTCATGCGCTTCTCGCACAATTTCTTTGGCTTCTTCTTCGTCTAAGAACCTGGAATACTCAGAACGGAACCCACGACGATAAAGAACATTGACAAGGATAAAATAGCGGGTGGACATATGCTGAATTGCTTTTTGCTCCTTCTTTGATAGTTCTGGTGGAAGCTTACCAGTTTCAATAAAGTTTTTAATATCTTGGTACCAAGGCTTCTTTTTCTGTTCCGCCTGGTTGACTTGCATTACCGGAACGAAGGCATGTTGGTCAAGTCTACCGATTTCAAAAGAGCGACAGGACTCTCCATTTCTGAAAGACATAATGGAGCCCAAGCTGGCCAAACCATCAGCTATTTGATTAAACTCTCTTTTGATATGAAAAAGCTGAAATTCATCGAAATTGTTGATAAGAGCTAAAACGATCTTTTGGTAAGGGAGCAACTTCTGATCTTTTACCTACCATTCAACTTTGACTTGGCTGACTATGAGCAATGAATCGCCGAAAGCATGTACCCTCTTAACATTGAAGTCTTGCAAAATTCTCATACCTTGTATTAAAGCTTCATACTCAGCCATATTATGGGTACATTGAAAATCCAGTTTCAGAGAAAAGGGGATCATCTTTTTCTCTGGTGTGATCAGTAAGATTACGATCCCTATGCCGGCCATGTTCTTGGATCCATCGAAAAATAGATTCCAAACTGGGGATTGTTGGACATTATAGATCCGTTTATCAGGAAAACTATCCTCGATTTTCACATCTTATGCCAAAGGAAAATCTGACAATTGGTCTGCAATTGCTTGGCCTTTGATAGATTACTGAGAAATATACCCCAGATCATACTGCATTAACAGGACTTGCCACTTAGCAATCCGTCCACTGAGAAATGGTTGTTCGAGAATATACTTGAGAGGATTAAGTTTTGAGAGAATCTTGACTTTTGATGCTAACAGGTAATGTCTCAACTTCTGACACATCCATATCAGTGCTAGGCATGTCTTCTCTATCTGAGAATATTTCTTCTCGTAATCAATGAAAGTCTTGCTTACATAATAGATGACATGTTCAATCAAACTGCCTTCCTCATATTGTGCCAAGAATCCGCCACAAGCGGCTTGGTTAACTGAAACATATTGCAAAAGAGGTTTTCCCAATTCTGGTGGCTTCAGAACGGGCGAATTAAGAAGATATTTCTTGATACGTTCAAATGATTGCTGACACTCTGGTCCCCATTCAAATTTCACTCCTTTTCTGAGTAGATGATTGAAAGGTTCATATCTCATGGAAAGGTTGGATATGAATCCTCGAATTGATTGCATATGTCCCTGAAGACTACGCAATTCCTTAAGAGTAGTTGGAGGTGGCATGTCAATGATGGCCTTTGCTTTAGCGGGATCCATTTCTATCTCCTTTTTGCTAACCAAGAAACCTAGCAATTTGCCTGATTCAACCTCGAAGACACATTTCTGAGGATTGAGTCTCATTTTGTAAAGAATGAGTCGCTTGAAGACTTGACTTAAAGCATCAATATGATCTTCTTCTTCTTTGGATTTGACCAGGATGTCATCAACGTATGCATCCATAGTCTTGTGCATCTGATCATGGAAAATGGCAGCCATTGCACGCTGATAGGTTGCCCCAGCATTCTTGAGCCCAAACGGCATGACTGTGTAACAGAAAGTGCCCCATGGCGTAGTGAAGGATGTTTTGGATTGGTCACGAGCGACCAACTTGATCTGATTATATCCGGAGTATCCGTCCATGAAGGAGAACATGGCATGCCCAGCCGTGCTATCAACTAGGAGGTCAATATTTGGGAGTGGATAGTCATCCTTCGGAGTAGCTTTATTGAGATCGCGAAAGTCAATACAAATTCACATTTTGCCATTTTTCTTGGGAACTGCAACGATATTCGCCAACCAGTCCGGATAATCTATTGCTCGAATGAATCCTGCTTTAAGCAAGTCCTCAAGTCCTTACTTGACCTGTTGCTCTATTCGAGGATTCATTTTTCTTAACTTCTGCTTAACAGGTTTCGCATCAGGCTTCAGAATGAGTCGATGTTTCACCAATTTAGGATCTAAACCTAGCATATCTTCATAAGTCCATGCGAATACTTCTTGGTACTGCTTGAGAAAGTCGATGAGCCTTTCCTTCTCATCTATACTTAGGCTGGTGCCGATCTTGAGAATTTTCGGACTATCTTCTGAACCAATATTGATGTCCTCAGTCGGATCCTCGACTAGGGTCGATGGTTCATCTTGTTTCTGAATCGCTGCAAATTCTGGCAACTCTGAAAGCGATGAATCAAATTCTGCCATTTCTTCTGACTGCTTTGTGACCTTACTGTCCTCTGCTCTTGCTCGGACCCAATGTATCTTTGCCGGTTTCGATAGGATTGAAGGATTGATGACTAATCTTTTTATTGGTTGAGAAGACATTCTGAAATTTTGAAAAGGAATAGCTTTTAGAAAAAGTTCATTCACTATGACATAAATTGCATGAGAATAAAAAAGATAAGAACAATGAATTTTGAAGACAAATTGCAGAGGAATAAGAGAAAGATGACATCCAGATAGACGAGAAAATTGGTAACTTTATTGAAGACTTGAAATAAAGACATAAAATGAACTGAAATGGAACATTGTCCCTACAAACTGCCGAAGTCAAATGAATGAAATAGAAAAGACAGATGATAGAAAATTTGTAATGGATCCCTTTAATGAAGACAGTATTTTTGTGAGATCTTTTGCCCATGAATCCCAATCCTGCCCTGCGCGGATGATGATTAGGGACCACTGGCTCTAGTCGGCCATCTCCATTCTTGCCCAATCCTTTGAAAGACTGATAACCATGCTTCAGTAACAGGTCAAACCCTTTCTTGGTTCTAACAAACTGCGGGAAAAGAGGATGGTCCTTGAAAGTACTGTAATCGAGACGACCTCCGATCTTAAAGAAATGTGGTCCTTGCCATTGGACCATCGCTGCTGTGTGGTTTGTCTCTGATGCTGCTTCTAACTTTAGCATTTCGAGGCTTTCACTGAGAACAACCTCTTCACTTTCCCTAATGCTGAGGATATCAACAATATAAGTTGGCCTAGGGATCATAGGCTGAGGTAGCCTCTCTTCAGGATCTTCCCCCAAAACAGTAGTTATCATGCCACCTTTAGACCATTTGATGCATTAATACAGAGTGGATGGTATGGCGTTGGCATTATGAATCCATGTTCTTCCCAGTAGAAGATTATACGTTGGTGGCACGTTAACGACATGGAAAAGCACTGTATGAACAGATTAGTTGATAAATATTTCCAAGAAGATCTTTCCCTTTGTTGTCTGTCCATGATTATCGAACCCATAAATGGTGATCGGATCCGGTGTATACTCTTCTTCTTTTATACCCAGAGCCTTGGGAGTCATTTCATGACAAATGTTGAGGCTACTACCTCCATCTACAAGCACGTGGGGTACAGTCATTCCCCGGGTTCACACTACAATGTACAAGGCATTGTTATGAAATACGTGAGGTTTTGGCATATCCTCATCTGAGAAGGTTATGGGAGCATTGGTCATGGCCTGATTAACGATCTGAGCTATGTCTTCAGGTGTGGTGCCTGGCTTGACCTTGATTTTTCGCAGTAAATCGTCTAGGACTTGCTGATGCTTAGGAGAGGCACGTGCCAACTCAAGGATAGGGATATTAGAGAGGGCAGTGATTGGTCTTTGCATTGTATCGACCTTTTCTTCTGATGTTCTCCCTTTTTCTGAAGTAGATTTGACAAAGCTCTTGGGTAACCACGGCATTCTTTTGGCTACCTCTAGAGATACTCCAGCGGGCTCTCTCGAAACATTCAGCTTACTGAATGCTGAAACGAGGTCCATCTTTTGAGAAATGGACTTGGCCTTATGCAACACTAATACCTGATGCTGTACCTTGATATCGCTGCTAGGGCATGGCTGGATATGATCTTGTGGCTGAAAGGGATGATCAGATATCATTGTTGTTGAGTGCTGCAAGAAAGGCTGATTTAGAATTCTCATTTTCTCATCTTCAGCCCCTTCTACAAACAATTTTTTGTGAATATAATCTTGTATAATGTTTTTGAGAACGAAACAGTTCTCGGTATCATGTCCCACAGTTCGGTGGAACTTGCAGAATCTGTCCTTCATTTTTCCCATAACCACTGGCGGGTCAGCTACCCTTAGAAGCTTAATCATATCACTGCAAGAGCATATATTCTAATACTGTCTCGAGGGACTGGTCTAGAGGAGTAAACTTGCGGTTATAACTCCATCCTTCCCGCTTCGACTTTTCCTGTGGTCTTGATCTCTGCTTGAGAGTTTGCTGTGGTTGTCTGTCATATTGAGGAATCAACTTTCCTTTCTGATCACTTTTGTTGGGATTTGACCCTCCTGAAGCATAACTGTGATTTTTCCCATTTCCTTTGTTCTGATTCTTGCTGTTACTGGCAGAGTAGGTAAAATGGGTTTTCTTCTTTGATTCTTATTGATTGTTATTCTTTGTAAACATAAAACGTTCATAAGATCCGTTCTCCATACTCAACTCAAGCCATTCGGCTCATTCTGTAAGTTCTATGAAGCTCTTCGATGGAGATGTAGAAATCAGTCCCCTTAGGGGTTGCGAGAAGTTGCTCAGGATCAAACATAGTGCGTGTCCTGCTATTGGCTCACACATCTTATTGCAAGCGGATCTCCATCTATGAATGAAATCCCTGGCCTTCTCGTTTTCCTTCTGCCTCAGATTGCAGAGATGACTGAGAGTCGGGAGTGCTTCAGCATTGAATAGAAAGCGCTCAATAAATAAATTGACCACTTTGTCGAACTCTTTCAGTTCTATCGGATTAATGTGCTCTAAGTACCACTTTGCTGTGATACCTTCCAAACTGCGAGGAAAGCAGAGAAATAAGGCACAATTGTTCCTCTTGAACCTGGAACATTTTGCGAAAAATAGGGCGAGATGAGCTTTTGGATCACCTGAACCGTCAAACTTGATAAATTTCTTGGGGAGATTATCAAGATCATCATCCCCATCCAGTCCATCATAGAAGTCTTCACTTGTAAAGACTCTTTTACCCTTGTCACGATCTTGAAGATCCTTAACCATCTTCATCACATCTTTGAGTTGTGACTGCGTAGGGTCGTCAACAGACTGATTCTTGGATTTGTAGGCCGACCTCTGCCTCTGAGTCAACCTTTTGAATTCTTGCTTGTTTTCATACTCTTTGTCAGTATCATCTGCTGATTCTGACTCATCAGACATTTCCTCATGACGATTCTGCTTTTTACTGATTTTCATATTCCTGGTCGTGTGGCCCCTATCCTTCTGTTTGATCCGAGTCTGTTCAGCACTGACTTCAGCTTGCTCTGCCAGCATCTTGGTCATCATTTTCTTGAACATGACGTACATCTGGGGATCCACGTCATCCTCTGCTTGCTGACCCTGACTACGGGGTGAGTCCATTTCCTCTTTTGACGCAACTGAGTACGCGATGCCTTCAACTGATGTGGTTTTCTTTCTGGACCTTGTATGAACCATCGAATATCATAAATATTCTTTTGAATGTCACTGGTGCTCTCTACAAGGCAGAACTGATGATTAGGCTTTTGAAAGAAATTGGGTTGGAGGAAGATATTTGTTGAGAATTTTGGTAGACAATTGAGAGAGTATCCCATTACTAGGGATTGAGTCGTCGCTAGGATTACGACAATTGTGTTGTCATTCTTTGCAAAATAAACAACTGGAAATATGCCTTGTTACCAAGGCGAGGTCGTCAAACAAAGATTAAATGAAGATTAAAGGAATTTTATTGAAAATATGATTTTAATAATACACTTGACAAAGGGGAGGGGGACAGACAATTTTCCACCACTCCTGATAATCAGAGGACATTCGGGGACCAGGAAAAATAGTAAGATTGACAAAGGAATCCCAGCCATGTCTGGCAGAATGGTATGCTCCAGACCACTGATCCGATGTGAGATCGAACTTTGGCAAGACCCCTGATAGTAGACGAATTTCTACACGCTTCTGTCTCTGAGAGAACTGCCTAACACACCGCTCCGGATGGTAGTAGGCGCAGAAGAAGGGGCCAAGTAGCCTGAATCGCTTGCCATATGCATAAGTATATCTGGGAGGTGATTCCTGACGATCAAAGTAGTCCCATACGACCTCTTTCTCCTGAAGGTTATCGATCAAGAATCGGTATCGAGCAACTGGAAGAAGCTTTTCACCATTATATCTGAATGAGCTGGCTCGGGCTGGCACATGACGGAGGAACCAAGATTGCAATGCATAGGTGCACCCTTTGACTAGAATTGATTCTCCAAGTGTGAAGCGGGTCAACCCTCGGTACAAAAAAGTGAGTGCGGCCATGGCTATAGAGAGGCGGCCACTTCCCCACCTTCGCAAAAGTTGAACTATCCTGATATCCATGTAATTTCGTCCATCTGGAAAGAGAGCTAATCCCACAGTACATAAGACCATCACATGCTGGATTCTTTCTCGGGTTGTTCGAGATAAAGAACCGACTTCCACAAATGCCCCATACTGTCTGTAGATTTCGAGCAGGTCCACATATTCGTTTCCATTCTCCTCGATCAATGGCCAGGACTTGCGTCCTGTCAGGCGGGCTAAAGCGTATCGGGGATCCAGACCCTTGACATTGATCAAAAATTGCTTCTCCAATGGATCTCCAGGCTGACCAACTGGTTCAGGTAATCCCATAATCTTTGAGAACTCGTCCATCAACAAAGTCATTTCCCCCTATGGGAACCAGAAGGTACTAGTGCTCAGATTCCATCGCTCTGCCAATGCGTGGATCAAATTGCCGTTGACCGTCTGTTTTCCCACTGCGGATGCCAGTTCCAATCCACAATCGTCCAAATGGTCTGAAAACATATGAGAAAAGTTCTTGAGCCATAAATAATACCACCGGGGAAAGAAGGATCCGGTGCTGAGGACTCGATGTTCAGGAAGACCTTGTCGCACCTTTTAGGAGATGTGACCCTCAGAGAAGGATGAATTGAGTTGACTGGATGCCATCAGATTGGAAAACATGGAGAATTGGAATAAGACTTGGGAAAATACAGAAATTTTGAAAAGAATGCAGGCAGGATAAAAATGAAGCAGGAAATTCGAGATCCAGAAGAACGAAAGGATGAAAAATCACCTAAAGTTTTGAGGAAAATAAAGGAGAAATTGAAAAATCGTCCAGGTTTTGAAACATGGACAATATATGGAAATGGATTGGGGATTTCTAAAAAATCATCCAGTATTTTGGAAAATTGGGAAAATATGGAAAATAAAAAGGACATGATTATAACACATTCAATTACATCATGCACAAACAAGTATGCACATACAACATTCCCTAAAAGCTAACTCTAGATGCACAAATTTTGAAATGGCTGTAGGACCTTAATCCTAACTCTATGGTTCAGATCAACTCTATCCAATCCAGTTATGCCTATATACTCGAGTCAAGGCCCGATGTACGTGACATAAAATCAAATTCTCCGGTTCTAGGTTCAAGTTTTCCAACATCCTTGCGCACCTGCCGATATACGTTGGACTATGGCCCTTGGTACGTGGTAGGGGGGTTTTCACCCAAATAGGTGGCCCAGTTGTGAGGCTTTGTCCCGAACTATGGTTCTGGAAGAAAGCCCAGCAACGTGAAGACCGGGTAAAGATAGGTGGGGTGGTTTTTCAAAACATGATCACATGCAAGAATATCAGAAGGCTCTAAAACCTAAAGAGACAAAGATTTTGAAAATTTTGAAGGAGCAAACATTGTTTTCAATCAAACCTAGATTGAGGAGGGTTGTATCAGACCTAAGTCTATGTGAGCATGAATAATTTCCTCCTCAATATGGTCCTACCAAACCATGCCTAGTCTACATGCAATCCATGTCAGCTGGGTTCAAGTCTAGGCTCCTAGGTTCACATGATATCATGAAATAAAAGCTGACATTCCATGGAACACGATTTTGACAATTTGAACTAAGTTAAGCACACAATTGATCAGGCGAAGACAGGTCCCATCTCGGTCGCCAAATCTGTTATCATCGCAAAAATTTTGTACTTTTTGCGAGTCAAACTGACCTTTGAAAAAGATTTTGAAAATAACTCGCCTCCGTTTTAAAATGCGAGATAATTCTGAAGAATGGGACTCGCCTGTCGGTACGAGGTTCAACCGTTCCTGGCGCCTTTACCAGGGGTAATTGAACCATGGATCAATTGTATGCTTAACTTTGCTCAACTTGTCTAAATCATATTCTATTTCCTAAATGCACAAAGAATCAGGCATATGCTATGGATTTCTGAAAATGCATATTTGAAAACATGATGTTTGATTTGAAATTTGAAAAATATTTGGAAAATAAACTCTTTGAAAATCGTGAATCATGATTGAGATACTGTATTTGAGAAAGTGAAAATCGATTTCTGAAGAAATATAAGGATTTTGTGAAAATCGATTTTGAAAAATGTGAAATAACTTTGGAAAAACTTGATTTCTTTGAATTCAAGCTTTGAAATTGAAAATATAACTTAGAAAAATCGAATTTGGAACTTGGGAAATACTTGAAATATCATTGGCAAATCCATATTTTGAGAAAATCGATTTTTGAATAAGACTTAAGAAATTTTTAAGAAAATTGATTTCTCTGAATTGAAATTGGAATTTGCAAATGCATGAATTGAATGAATATGGATTTGAAAGACTTGATTTTGAGGAATTGAGAAAATCCTTTTTTTGTATTTTTGAGAAATGCAGTGCATTTTGAAGTTAGCCTAAGAGTGTAGGCTGAATGTGGCTAATACGAAGATTACAAATCTGGGTATCATTCGTATTCTGACTATGACATAAATACAAATTCCACCAAGTTTGTTAACTCCATAAGAGCTAGTGCACGTGCCATTCGTGTAGACCATAGTGAATTTATGAAAATGTGCATGAATGATACATTCATCAGACATTTAATATTTACAGAATTAAACTATATGCAATGCAATCTTAGTCTAAGCTGAAATTTAAATTCTTATTCCAAATTTAATTTAATTTACATCACTATTGAATTTAAATACAAGAAATTAAAGGAAAGTAAAGTCTTCAATGTTCCTGCAAAACTAGAAAACTTTGTTAATGAAGATATGTTGGTTTTTCTAGATTTATCCAGCAATATCTAGAAATTACTGGATTTTGCTAGATATAAGTCATTTTCCATGATTCCCTTAAATAAAAATTGATAAAATATGAAATAAGATTGAATTAATATGAAATATAAGATATGGAATTTCGAAATTAGGGTCAAAATGACCAAAATACCCCTGATAGCAAGACTATGGCCTTGAAATCAGGGTTTTTAGAAAGATATTTTGTAAAAATGCAAGTTTTAAAATTTAAATGAAGATAAATCAAACTAAATATGATGTGACATGATTAAAAATATAGAAATTAGGGTTTAGAATTTCGAAATTGATGTCAAATGACCAAATTGCCCCCGATAGCAAGACTATGGCGTTGAAATCAGGGTTTTCTGAAATAGATTTTGGTAAAAACTTCGGATTTATGATTGAAATAACAAAAAATAAAACATGAAATATCCTAATATGATTCTAAACATGAACAAACCCTAAAAACACACACTTATGCACGAAAATCAAGAAATATCACAAAAATTGTGATTTTGGCAGTGTTTTTGGATCTTTCAGGGACCCTGTTTTGCAATTTGATTAATTCAGACATCAAATGAATTCTAAATTTCATAAAAATTGGCACAGACACTTATTATAACCCTAAAATCAGATTTGAATTGCAAAAATAAATTTTTGACATTATTTTAATCCGAAAATTGCATTAACAACCTAAAATAAGCTATTTTTAATCTAGGTCACCAACCAGTTTCAGAGTTAGACCCAAATCAGGGGTGAATCTTCCATGAAAACTTCTAAATTTTTACAGAGATAAACTAGGAAAAAAATAGAGATTTCCCAATTTACATATTGGAAAAAGCATCTCCGGTTAAGGAGAAACCCTTCCGGCAATCTGAACTAGAATCTAACAAACTTAAAAGGGGTTAAAACAGCTATTTCAGATTGAAAATACAGACATAAATAGAAAACTTAATCAAAAATTCCTGAAATTTTAAAAGTCAATAGTAGACAGAAAAATAATAATACTCACTTTTTACAGATCATGAATCGAATCTGTGGTTTGGTATTTATGAATAACACAAATCTGATTAGGGTTTTGGTAAACCCTAACGAGTTTTAAATTTAAAATCACACTTTCTGTCAGAGCACAAATACTGAACAGATATCAAAAAATCTCAAAATTTTACAGTAGATATATCTAATCAATATGAATTCATGACACTTTACAGATATCAAATCGGATATAAGATGAGAAAAATATCATCACATTAAGTTACCGTTTTGATTTTAACAACGATTTTAAAGTTTTAAAAACCCGATTTGATGTCCGATTTTTCTGACCGAGTTCCCGAATACCAAAAACTCTGATTTTTTTACAGTAGTTCATTTACATATGAATGTATCACATATAAAAGAATCAGAAATTAACAGTGAATATTTCAATCCGAAACAGCATGCTCTTTTCTATTCTAAACTAAAAACACACAAAAATCTAATAAACTTGAGAAAACATGCATTAACTAATGAAAACAATAAAATAAACACTAAAACAGTAAAATAAAAATTATTTCTATGCTGGAAAACGTGTAATAAACATGAATAAACAAATAAATAAATAAAATACAGGGAATCAATGGCTGGAATTTGATGTTACCTTTAAAAGCATGGATTTAACCCATTAAAAGGGTAAATCGCATGTTTTATTGGTTAATAATATAAAAAATAATGCAATAAACGATTCTAATGGATTAGAATCATGAAAAACAGCATGGAATAGAGTTAGATCATCTTCCTGAATTGATTTTGGGGTTCTTGGATGAAATCCATGGTTAAATCCATGAACACAAGAGTTTCCATGGTGAAATCTATTGAAAAATCATAAAAAACTAATAAAAAATAATAAAATAATATTAAATAAATCACCTTGGGGCTGAAGCTGCAATGGAGGAAGGTGGAGGTGCTGGAGAGGAGAGAGAAGCCACGAAAATTTGAGAGAAAAAGAGCTCCTTTTGCCCCTCTAAAGACCCCTTTTTATAGTTTTTCAAAACCCATGTAATTAGGACTAATTAATACCTAACTTTGACTTTTTCAAACTCTATCTAAAACCACCAAGGGAGGATGATTTTTTGTGGTTTGCTAACCCTAAATGAACTCTAACTAAACCTTAATTAAACCCTAAAAAGTCCAAATGTGGCACCACCTAGTATGGACCCACATTTGGTTTTTAAAACCTGAATTTAAAACCTTTAAAAACCAATGGTTTAAAACTTAAATAAAATTGATTTTTAAAATTGCTTTTGATTGCTCTAAATCCCTAACCTAACTAGGACAATGACTAACCCTAGTCTAACCTTGACTTCTTCAAATGTGGCTCCACCCCGAGTGGGCCCCTCTTGAATTTTCAAAAACTATTTTAAAACTTGAAAATGAAAGGTTTTTCAAAAAAGATTCAAAAGTAGACTTTGAATTAAAAGTTTTTGAAATGACATAGAGTTCCAACTGGGTCAGAACTCCTCTAGATATGGCTCCAACTGAGTGGACCCCACATCAGAGTTTTCAAAATTTGAAATAAATATTGAAAATGGCTTTGAAAAGAGGTTAAAATCAATAGTTGAAATTCAAAGTTTTGAAAGTAGAGTCTCAAGCTAACTGGAACTCCGGGTTAGAGTCCTGAATTTTTAGGACTTTGTGATTTTGGTTTTTTTAAAAGCCAAATGAAGGAGTTTTTGAAAAGATTTAATCGAAAATGGTAAAACAAGTCAGAAAATACAGTCAGCGTTAGACTCCTAACTCAATCAGAACTCTAAAATAGAGTCCTGAATTAACTGGACTCTACAAAATGACCTAATTTTTGAAAAACAAATGAAAATAAATGAAAATAGAAGTAAAAACAGACTCTAGAACAAACTTATGACTGGATTAGGACTCTGGGAAAGAGTCTTGATTAGACTGAAACTCTAGATTTTTTTTTGTATTTTCTGAAAAACAGTTGAAAGAACTTGTGAAAACAGCGAAAACAATAATAAATATTGAAATAAAATAGAGTTCTGATTCAACTGAGACTCTAGGGACAGAGTCCTAATTGAACTAGGACTCTCCAATTTTTGGATTTTTCTGAGAAATCAAATAAGAGGATTTTGAAAAACAAGTGAAAACAGGATGAAATTGAAGTTTTGGTTCAGAGTCCTGCTCTAATTATGACCCTGAGAAAGAGTCCTGATTCGATCAGAACTCTAAGAATTTTGGCTTTCTAATAAGCAAATGATGAAATTTGGGCAAAGCTTTTGAAAACCAGTGAAAATGAAGTGAGAAAATCAATTTTGGATAGAGTCCTACTTCGATCAAGACTCTGGGGCAGAGTCCTGATTTGATCAGGACTCTGAGATAAAACCTCAAAATTTTGAAATTCTTTGATAAAAGTGTAATAGTTTTGGTAGATTGAAAGGTTTCTAAAAGATTCTCTCAAAATTGAAATCAAGATCAGAGTCCTGATCCAACTAGGATTCTCTGAACAGAGTCCTGCTTTGACTGAAACTCTGAGTTTCTGACTCATTCTGAAAGATTTTGAAAGATTTGATTGAAAATGGATAAAATAGCTGTAAAAGCTTAGAGTCCCAATCCAATTGAAACTCTGAAGAAGAGTCCTGATCCGAGTGGACTCTTTGAAGAAGAGTCTTGATCTAACTAGGATTCTGAAATTTTGGCCAAAACAGAAGATCTTAAAAGGTTCTCTTCAAAAACAAGTAAAAAGGTAGTGAAAATTAGAGTTTTGATCCGACTAGGACTCTGAAAAAAGAGTCCTGATCCAACTAGGACTCTAAAATTTTTGAGATCTTTTTGATAAGTGAAGGAATCCAGAAGCGACACCACCTAAATGGGCCTCATCTGAGAATTGAAATGAATCCAGATTGTTTTCTGAGAAAACATTTTGAAATATAAGGTCCTGGGGGTTGGAAAATGAAAGAATGTTGAATAAAAACTGAGGTTTTGAAATTGATTTCAAAAGAAAAAGTTTTAAAACTCAAATCTGGATTAAATATTTTGAAAACGTGAGTGCTGGATCTCGAAAATGAGTTGTAATGACATGCAATGCTATGCAATGCAATGAAATGATATGCTGAATTCATGCAATGATAAGCAATGACACATGAAATGGATGAATACTGAATGAGGAGGAAAATTTGGGGTGTTTACAAGATTTCTGAGAGTGTTGTTGTTTTTCGGTGTAGGATGTATATTGTTTGACATTTCCGATCAAGGCTGGAACTGTTTCCGGTGAGTGAGTGATTTCTGGCATCTACATTTTGCCAGCAATAGATTGCCTAATTTATCCGGCGATTTAACATTGTGGTTGAGCATTGCATCTCCGGTGGTTCTTTACATTTGCTGCATCTACCGGAATTCCTTGCATAAACTATGGAATCGTGAGTTTCTGTCACTATTCAGTATGGAATCAATATTAATCAGGAATCCTTGTTAAAATCAACCGCGAAGCTGCCGAAAATCCTGTGTAAACTGTGTAAACCGTGAAAATCAGAAATCTGGCAATCTGACTGTAATTTTTACTGTTCCTTTTCAGGCGAACTTCACTATTGCCGATGATCGTGTGTATTTGTTGAAATTTAATGTTTACTGTATGCTGTTTACTGAAATGTAATCGGCCGGACATGATTTACTATTGAATTTCATTGCAATATTGTCTTAAATTTTCAGTAAAATGGATCAATGATTTTCACTAAATTGTTTTTGCTGAAATGCACTGTAATTGTCTATTGAATTTCAATGCAATAGTGTGTTAAATTTTAGTAACATTGATTAATGATTTTCACTAAATTGTTTTTGCTGAAATTCATTGCAATTCTCTTTTAAACTTCACAGCTGGAATTATGTTGATATTTGTTGTTAGTTGGATTTCCGGAGAGTGTTGTGGTTATAAAGATCAATTAAAGATTTATTTTGAAAACTAATTGAATTGGATTTTAAGAGTGTTGTATTGACTGTTGGATGCAATGCTATTGACCTTTAGTTAAGTGAATAATGCTCTGTTAGTTGTTTAGTTAATTGCATTGTCGGATATTAGATGAGTGATAAATAATTGTTAGTTTAGTTGTAACTTCATTCGGTTAGTTAAGTAATTACATTTGATTAGTACTTGATCATTAGAGCTACTTAGTAAAGAAAATGTTGTTAGTAAGATTTTGATTTTAAATTTATTTATTAAAATTGCTTAGTGAATTGTTATTAGGTTTAAATAGTTCATAGTATTTTAGCATTAGTATACTTTGCTTTGGATATTCTCTATTAGTATCTTGTACTGCTCGTGTTCTTTTCACTTGTGCAGGATCACACAGGAGTGGAGCTAAAGCGCATCTGTGACACAAAGCACATAAAGAATAGAAAATGTTTTTTCTTTTATTTTAGAATTTAGGCATTTAATTGGGTTTGTAAATATCGCTCTTTACGCCCTCTGCAAAGGGTATTCATTTGTTGTAATAGTTAGTTGTTTTTAACTTTCTTGAACATTTTATATTTTAATAATACGGCAATAAAGATTAGTTTAGATTTGCTTTTTTGAATATGAAATATTCCCGTTCCCTGAGTTCGACCCGGTCTCATCCACTAGTGAGAACCGGTTTTTATTATTTGATGTCTGGTTTTCACATGTTTTACATATAAAAATCTTTTCAAAATTATAACGATTAAAAAAAAGACATCAAATTTTTGGCTTCGTTGTCGGGGAACAGCGTAATATTAGTATTCACTTTATTGCCTATTGTTTGTTTGCATTTAGGTTTAGAACCACGTATGTGCATATCGTAGAGACGAGCTTACTTTTCTGCACAACCTACATACTAGGATCTCCTTAGAGGTGACTGTGTACGATTGGTACCGTACACTTAGATTTCATATTTCTTTTACATAATCTTTGTTGTATGCAACTGCGTGGTATTTGTTTAGTTTTGTTGTTTTTAGTTTACTCGCTTTGTGGTTTGTGTGGTTTGGCCGCTTAGTGCATTAGTTAGGTAGAAAACCCAAAATTAGGACGTGAGCTACACCGGTCTACTTTAAGGTGTATGCAGGGGCGATGCTCGCTTGACCCCGAGCTGGTAGAACCGATTGAGGACCCCGAGTCCCTTATTAGGAGAGCCCAGAGATCTGCAACCATGGCTGAGAATCAGCAAATTACTCATCCTCTTAGGGAGTATTTCATGCCCAACACTTACACTCCCGCCTCCTGCATCACAAGACCGGATGTAGGAGCAAATCATTTTGAGATAAAGGTCAGTGTGATCCAGATGCTACCTTCATTTTATGGCCTTAGCAATGAAGACCCATATCGTCATCTCGATGAATTTCTAGAGATTTGCTCGACAGTGAGAATCAACAACTTTGGAGATGACGCGATGAGGTTGACCCTGTTCCCCTTCTCTCTGAAGGAGAAAGCGAAGAGTTGGTTAAAATCATTAGATACAGTTCGAATTACCACTTGGGAACATATGCAAAGAGAATTTTTAAAGAAATATTTCCCAATTAGTAAGATGAACCAGTTTTGTAAAGCAATAACCAGTTTTTCCCAAATTGAGGGAGAACAGTTTCATGAGTCTTGGGTGAGATTGAAAGATCTCCGCAAGTGTCCCCACCACCAGGTGCCTCGCTGGCAACTGGTGCAATATTTCTATGAGGGTCTTACTGAGAAGAACCGTCAGATGGTCGATGCTGCATTCATATGCATCAATTCATATTCATTTGCATTCAAATGCATTAACAACAATCCGGTCAGTATTGGGATTTCAACAAACAGTCCCATCACGGTCGCCAAACCTGTTATCGTCGCAAAATTTTTCCCTGTCTTCCCTTCCTTGCAGAAGAGAGAGGGAAATGCTTTCGCGATTCAAACTTGACCGGATTTTGGAAATTTGTTTTGTAATACTTGCTTCTGTTTTGAAAATTGCGGGAAAATCCATGGGATGGGGCTCGACCTGTCGGTACGAGGTTCGACCGTTCTTGCTGTCTTTAACAGGGGTAATCGAACCAAGGACCAAAATTGTGCTTGACTTAGTAAAATTATTGAAATTGTGTTCTATCCTAAATGCACAGAGAATTCAAGCATGTGCTATGAGACTTTGGAAAATGTAAGTTGGAAAACATGATGTATGCTCAGAAAACCTTTGGAGTTGAAAGATATTTCTCAGGGAAAAGGTCAATTTCTCAGGAAACTCAGATGAAAAAGGGTTTTTGAAATCACGGGAAAGTTCATAAAGATGTGGGAAAATCATGAATAGTTGAAAATCCTGGGAAAATAGAAGTGATTCTTGAGAAAAAGGTGAACATTTGAAAAGGGAAACACTTCTCAGGAAAACTCGGACTTTGAGAACTTTCTTAGGAAAATGATTGAAAATTTATAGGAAAACTCATTTGAGAAGAAAAACTGAACTTGGGAAATTGAAATCCTAAGAATCTTAGCCTTAAACCCCTTTGAAAATCGATTTTTGATTCTCGAGAAAGGTTGGAAAACTCTTTTTGAAAATCTTAAGAAAACAACATTTTCCAGGGAAAATCGAGGGAAAACTTTGATTCTGGAAATCCAACTTAGAAGTTTCTTGAGAGACTAGTTTCCATGGAAAACTGTGAAAACTTAACTTGGGAAAACCGATTTTGGAAAATCCTCAGAGTTTCTTGAGAAATCGATTTCTTGAGAATGAAATTTTATTGTGAAAATCCTGAGAAAACCAATGATTTCATGATGCAAATGATATGAGTGAATGAATGCACTTTGAAAGTTTTTCTAAGAAATTTGTTGGAAAATGTGTATTAAGTCAAAATAAATCCTTCACATATCATGACTGTGGCCATGAATATGTTCAGTGTTTAATTGATTTAATGCACAATACTTTGAAAATATTAGAAATATGATGTGCATTTTAAGATAGCCTAAGAGTGTAGGCTCAATGTGACTAGTAGAAAGATGATGGATCTGGGTCTCGTCCATATTCCGACTAGGGCCGTAAATATGGATTCCACCTAGTTCATCAACTCCCTAAGAGTGGGTGCACGTGCCACTCGTGTACATCCATAGTGCTTTTGAAATAATGTGCATGAATCACATAAATAGGATATTGCATAAATTCAAACTATATGATATGCATCCTAGTCTAAGCAGAAGATTAAATCTCTTATTCCGAAATTTGCATTATTACATCACTAAATAAATGAAATAAATGGAAATTGCAGACTTCAGCTCCTTCTTTTGGATGTCCCTGCCAAACTTGAAATAGGGTTAGCTCAAATATGTGGGTTTTTCCAAGATTTTCCAATAATACTCTGAAATTATTGGATTTAATTAGATATAAACCCTATTTTCATGCTTTCTTGATATTTGAAATGATGAAAATGCAAGAAATTCGGTAGAAAATAGTTTGAAATTCGGAATTGGGGTCAAAATGACCAAAATACCCCTAATATTAAAGTTATACCTTTAAAATCAGGGTTTTTGAAGGAAATTTTGGTAAAAATTGAGATTTTGAAATTCAAATTGAAACAAACGATGGTGAAATGCATGATGACATGTTGCTAAACACATTAAGACTGTAAAACCAGAATTCGACATTTTGCAATTCGTCAAAAATAACGAATTTCGCCTATTTTTCGCTTGGATCCGGGTCACGCGGGGCCCTATTTTGATGATATGGCTAAATCAAGCCTTAAATGGATTCTAAATTACACCAAATTCAGTATGAAGCATCTACATACTCTGATAAACAGCCTAGAATGCTAAAATTCACGAAATGCTATGATTTGAATGCTAAAATTTAAAGAAAGTCCTAAAAATGGTGGATTTCGCCTACGGACCCGAACCAAATGCAATGCTTAATATGATAATGCAAAATTTACACCATGAAAACTTCTGATATTTTGCAGACTGCTAAAGAACTCGAAATGAAACATTTTTGGTTTTTACAGCTTCGGGATTTGAGCCATGGTGAGTTCGGTAACAGGGATTTGGTTCTGACGAAGGTAAAATCAACCTAACCTAATATAAAATGCTAAAAAAATAGAAAACAGCCATGGAATTTCGGATATTTAACAAAGATACTTAAGACACCTACATAGACAACTTTCATGTTCATGACTTCGGCATTTGACCGACAGAAATATGGATAAAAATATAACTTTTTAATCCTAAATTGACAGAACAGACAAATGTAGCCAAAAAGAAGACTGACAGAACAAATGTAGCCAAACAGAAGACTGACAGAAAAAATCCGAAACAGGTATCACAACTGTTCTAAATATCACAAGCTTTCAGATGCAAACAGAGTACATCTCGAACATGACATTCACTTTTTACAGATTAGGATTTGGAGCAACAACCAAAGATAAACCATCGACCTAAGTCGATCCAAAGTTTCAGAGGCCCAAATCAGGCACTGACACGTGTCCCGCACTCTCGGATTTTTGTCAGATATTAAAAAAAATCAGAAAAATTTCATACAATCAGATTAAAAACTATATATCCTCGCGAGCTCAGAACATCTTTCAGATCGAAAATCGGATCTTCCACGAGGGAGATCTCGATTTTACAAGTCGGAAAAGAGTTTTTAAAATGCATCCTGGGTAACAAAACCCGACTTGCCATTTTTAATGTTTACCGCAGTAAACAAATTCAAATGCTTCCGAATTTTTGGCACGTTTCTAGGGACACCTAAGGGCGCATTCCATGATTTTTTTGAAATTTTTAACAAACATTACACACATGAAATGATGTGTGGACCGACTGACAAAAACAGAGAACTACTGAAACTGAGCAGAATTGAAATAAATGCTAAATTAATCCTAATTAATTCATGAAATATGCTAAATTAACGAAATAAAATGCAAATTAAATCTAGCTAAATGCATGAATGCTAAAAATCATCAAGGAAGCATAATTGAATATTTTTATATATGTCGTTTCATGAGAATAGCTCAATCCATCCCTCGGATGAGCTCTTTCTTCAAACGACACGTGAATCAATCATGATATGAAATCAAGAGGGAAAGAGGTGCACCTTGCTTCGTTAGGCAGCGTTGAAGCTCTTGAAAGGGACGGCTATCATGAGCTTCGTTCGTCTTTTGGTCCGGGCTTCGGATGATTCACCAAGATTGACCCACTGCACCTTCTCCACTAAGCCCAAGGGGGGCATGAATTCCCACAGTTCAAAATCGGATTCTCATTAAGGCTAGGTCGAATTTCCAAGTCCAAAAAGAGCTCAAAAAAATGGTCTCCTTAGGCTGGGCGTGAGCCCTTGTTTTTATAGATTTTTTCTGAAAAATTTGAATTTCAAACAGGCTCAATCTGAGCCCTCAATGTGGCGCCATCTCAGGGGTGCTATTTTGATTTTTGAGAAAATAAAAAATGAGAATTTTGTGGGTGAGACACCTCAGCAGTATTTGAAATTTTTCAAAATTTGGGTCTGCTTGATTTTCTCTGCAGGAAGCTCCCCATGAGGTGGCGCCACCTCAGAGGGTGCTACCTAGGGTTTGAAATTCGAAATTTTCCTTTTGTAGGGAGTCCTCAGGTGGCGCCACCTCATGGGGCTATTTTTATTAAAAATAAAATAAATAAAAGAAAGGAAGCCAAGTGGGGGCTCTGGATTGGCGCCACCTCAAAAGGTGTTCTGAGGTGTAAAGCTGGAAACAGTGAGAGCATGCCATGTGGCGCCATCTTTGGAGGCTCTTGCCATGTGTCAGAAGGACAGGAGTGGAGGAAGCAGACTGTGCCACCTCAGAGGAATTCAAATTCTACTTTTCTGCAGGAAAGGAGAGGCTGACATGTGGCGCCCCCTCCAAGTTGCTCCACACTGCCATGTGGCAGGAGAACAGAAATGGAGGAAGCAGAATGCGCCACCTCAAAGGGGGTTTTTTCTACTTTTTCTAATGCAGGGAGGTCTGAACATGTGGTAGACAAGTGTCAGCTGTCTGGAGGAGTTCTCTCAAATGACGCCACCTCAGAGGAGAATTTGAATTTCAAGTGGAGGTTGGCCCTGGAGGAATGGAGAGTGGACACGTGGCATTTCCTCAGAGTGGCTCCTACAATGCCATGTGGCAGGAGGGAAAAAGCAAGGAACATGTGGCGCCCTCATATTCAAAGTAGAAAAAGGTAGAATTCCAGGATTTGCGCCACCTAGCTCTTGTCTGAAAATTTTTGAATGATAGCTTTTTCTGAAGAAAGCCAAGAGTGACATGTGTCCTCTACTTTTTCTGAAGGAAGCTAGACATGACATGTGTCATTTACTTTTCTGAGACATGGTAGGGGGAAGACATGTGTCACCCTGCTTTTTCTAAATGAAGCAGAGATTGACACGTGGCAGAGGGAAGAGAAGGAGGTCCAAGCCATGTGGCGCCATCTCAGACAAAATGAAAAAGGTGAAGTTCAGGATTTGTGCCACCTCTGGAGGGATTTGAATGTTTGAATTCTAGCTTTTTCTGAAGAAGGCAGGAAATGACACATGGCATTTACTTTTTCTGAGAAGTGCAGAGAATGACACATGTCACCTGCTTTTTCTGAAAAGGGTAGAAGATGACACATGGCATTTGATTTTTCTGAGGAAATGAGAGATTGACATGTGTCCTCTGCAGGAGACACACTTCAAATGGCGCCACCTCAGAGGAGACAAGCCTACCTTTTTCTGGAGGAAGCTAGGAGTGACACGTGTCCTCTGCAGGAGACACTCTTCAAATGGCGCCACCTCAGAGGAGACAAGTTTTGCTTTTTCTGGACAGGACAACACAGGACACTTGGCATCTCAGGATGATCTTTGGAATGACACATGGCGCAGGGTGAAGATGGTGGATGCTGACATGTGGCGGCTTCTTAAGGTAGCCCCACACTAACACTTGGCAGACAAATGGGATGAGAGAGAAAAGACAAGTGGCGCCAATCTAGGGGACAAGGCTCCTATATTTTTGGGTTTTTTTCAAAATTCAAATTTTTCAAAAGAAAAGCCTGTGTGACACCACCTTAATGTGGGTCCCACATTGCTTTTTTATTGAAATAAGGACAAGACAACAACCTCTTTCTGGAATTTTCATAAAATCTGGACTAATTGGTAAAATATAAATTTTTGAAAAGAGTTGGCCCCTGTAGGGCAATTTTGTAAAAGGAAGATATTTGAAATTGTCAAAAGGGCAAAATCTGAGATAAGGTGGATGAAATCCATATTGAAAACTATCCAGATCGTTTTCCTGAGAAAATATTTTGAATTTCAAAGTCATGGGGGTAAAATGGGAAGAATTGATAATTTTGAAGACCCAGGGTTTTGAAATTGATTTTGAAAAAATGTTGAAATTCGAATCTGGATTGAAAATTTTGAAATCAAGAGTTCTGGACCTCAAAATGACATGTTGTGCAGTGCAGTGATATGGGATGCTCATGCAATGATATGCAATGTCATGTCTTATGCAATAGAATCTTGAACCAAGACTTGGAGATGTCTGTCTTCTGTCAGGAGTAAAATTTTGAACATCTGAGCTGATAATAGAGAAATTTTGAGAGTTGCAGATGAAATTTAGACTTTTTCAAGGTCCGGGCTCAGAAAATGACCATTTTTCCCTCCGGCGATTTCAGAGGTTGAATGATGATGCTTGGTGAAGATGTCGGGGAGGTGAGTGAAAATTTGGGGTGTTTACAGTGTCCCCACCACTAGTGCCTCGCTGGCAACTGGTGCAATATTTCTATGACGGTCTTACTGAGAAGAACCGTCAGATGGTCAATGCCGCGTGTGGGGGCACATTTATGCTCAAAAGTGAGGATGAAGCGTGGTCGCTTTTTGAGACATTGAGCGAGAATTCGCTGCACCATGCGACAACCTCACGGTTCGATAGGGCTGCACCTGCACAGGATAACATTAAGAAGGCAGGTATTTTCGAGTTAGGGATGAACCTTGAGTTGAGCAACAAGGTAGACCAACTGTCCCAGAAATTAGATCAGTTGTTGTTGGGTCCCTCTCCTGCCATGCAGGTGTGCGCGTTGTGTGCGAGTCCTGCACACCATGTCTTTGAGTGTCCAGTTGCGCCACAGTATCCTGAGTTTGTCCAAGAGCAAGCTCAGATGGCTCAAAACTTTGCTAGGGCCGCACCCAATCCATTTTCCAACACTTATAACCCAGGCTGGCGAAACCATCCCAATTTCTCATGGCGCAACTCACAGATCCAACCCTCTAACCCTTCTCAGAGTCAAACCAGTCAAGGCGGTTATGCGCCTGGATTTTAGAGATCCAGTTATCCACCAGCCCAACCTGTTTATACTCACCTCCAGTCTCATGAGCCTTTGCATAGTCAGTCCTTTGAGGATAAGATTTTGCAAGCTTTGAGCTCACATACCCAGTCTATTGCAAAATTAGAGACTCAAATGGGGCAGCTCGCCGAGGCGCTTAGCAGGCGAAGTGAGGGGACACTGCCAAGCCATCCTATTGTCAACCCTAAGGGAAAGGAACCCATGCGTAGCTTGCATATGACCGATGCACATAAAGAGCAAGCTCAAGTAGTAACCCTTAGGAGTGGGAAGCAGTACCAAGTGAGGGAGGTTGCAGAAGAAAGAGAGAAGATAAGTCAAAAGCAGTCTGTCCCTAATATTTTACCTCAAGAAAGCGAGATGGTTCTTCCATCTGAGCCTTCACCATCCTACATTCCCAAAGCCCCCTTTCCTGAGGCGTTAGAGAGGCCGAGAGCACTAGGTAAGTCCGAAGTGAACATGCAAGAGATGCTTGAGATATTCAAGCATGTTCAAATAAACCTCCTCTTACTAGATGCTATTCAGCAAGTCCTTGCATATGCAAAGTTCCTCAAAAAGCTTTATACGCAGAAAAGGAAGTCGAGGTCCCATGTGCAGAAAAAGATTTATTTAACTGGGCAGGTGAGCGCAGTATTGGAACATCAAACCCCACCTAAGCTCAAAGACCCAGGGACTCCTATCATCTCATGTGTCATAGGAAACATCACTATTGGGCGTGCATTGCTCGACCTTGGGGCAAGTGTTAAAATCTTGCCGGGTTTCTTTTATGACCAATTTGGATTGAAAGAGATGAAACCTACACCAATGACTCTTCAGCTTGCAGATAGATCTATCAAGGTCCCAAGAGGGATACTTGAAGATGTTTTAGTCAAGGTGGAGGATTGTTATTTCCTTGTCGATTTCGTGATATTAGATATGGAGGGAGTTGATAGCCCACAACAAACCCCTATTATTCTCGGTCGCCCCTTCATAGCTACCGCCAACGCGTCCATTAATTGCCGCACTAGTGCGATGAATGTGTCATTCGGAAATAGGAAGATGCTGCTGAACATTTTTCGTGCTACTATGGGGCCTGCAATTGAGGAGGCTTCTTTTGAGGTCGATGTCATTCAAGACCTCGTAGAAGCAGAATATGCTTGGTTATTTACTGATCCACCTCAGGAGGAGGATAAGGAATCACTAGAAGAGGATCGCCTAGAATTACTTGAGAATCAGATAGGTGATTTGAATTGGATCGGGCACTTCAAGCCATTTAGATGTAGACAGGATGGGAACACAGTGCGCAGTGTCACAGATGACACTATTTTTCATAGAGAGCCCGATTGAGTCTGACTTCATGTCCATTGATCTCATGGACGATGAAGGTTTTTCCAGGGATCCGTCTGGCTGGGGACGTAAAACTTAGAGCTTTATGGGAGGCAACCCATATCTTGTATATTATTATATTTGCTTAGAATTTATAGATTTTATTTTGTTTTTACTTTTTTGTGAGTTTTTCATGTTCTTTTTGTTTCATTCATGGTTTTCATGTCATGTCATGTATACATTGCATTCATTATATTCATAGAATGTGCATTTTTAATTCATGTCAGGTTATTCTACTCTTTTCCCTCATTTATTTCCTCTCATGTGCATTCACTTAGTTTCATATAAGAATGAGGGAGTGTCACTGGGACAGTGTCATTCAAGAATGGGGGAGGGTGTAGTTTGCACACCTTGATATTTCTGTTTACGTTCTTGCACATGTTTACACATGTCTCATGAAAAGTAGGTTTTTAAAGAAAGAGTTTGAACTTATATGATTGTTATTTCAAATCTGATGTTTTTAGAAGATTTTTAAGCCCCACGATTTTTTTTTCTGACATAGATCTAAAAATTATGGTTGTTTATCCGGATTTCGAAGAAATGATGATAGATACATGTTAGAATTTATTTTGAATCATAAATATGAATATGCACAGTTCTATTATTGAAAAACTAAGCAAAAGAACAAAAGCGTAAAAAAGAGCTCAAAAGAGAAAAAAGAGCATGCGTTAGGTTGTTTGGATAATTCCACAATCCTTAGTAGATGGAACTTAGATGTAAGTTAAAACTTGTTATTCCATTTCGAAAAGGAGAGTGGAAAACTTCGTGATCCTAAGTAGCTGAGAACAGATACAAGTTGAAATGTTTGACTCTCACGTTATAAAGCTGAATAAAGGAAGTCACTTTTATGTCTTAGTTGATATTATTTGGTATGCATTGAAGAAGTATAGAAGCTATTGATATTGCACAAGGCATAAAAGCAGACCAAACGCAAGCTATAAGAGAAGAATGAATGCGCAAAAAGAAAAAGCATGAAAAAATGAAAAAATCGAGAAAAGAGCTTAAAAAGAAAGAAAAGTTCTGTGCTTAGAAGTGTGATTGAAAAAACCTGTGCAGAAAACATATGAGTGAGGATAAGTAAATAATAATATATTTTTATTGGTTTTTCTAAGAATAAAACATAAATAATTGGGATATTTAGAAAAGTGAAAGAAATTCTTTTCTGTGGTGGTATATAAAAGACTCTAATTATGTTTTGATTTTGAAATAACAGGAAATATTGGTGAAAATGAAGTCTTTGATTACCTACTGCTTATGAGGATGTGTAATATTATGCATACATGACAGAGATGTTTGTGGGTAGCATCACTGCAAACCCTCACGAGACCTTACTCGTCCACTGGGGTAACTCAGGGGTTGAAAGGGCTTGTTGCATGAGCTAAATGCAACTGTGATTCCTACGAAAGTGAGTTAAGTGATAGTTTGATTTCGTGCATTTGTCTAGTTTGCTCGAGGACTAGCAAAACATAAGCATGGGGCTCAATGATCATGCATATATTTTAGGGATATTTCATATAAAAATATGCATGATTTCTTGAGAAAATGATTTTAAAACCCAATTTTATGTTAGTTTCAAGTAAATGTGCTAAAATAATATAAGAATAGAAAATGCACGAAAACAGTGTTATTTTACATTTTAATGCATATTTTAGTGTCTGACATATATGTAGTAGTTTAGTTTTTTAAAATAAAAAAAAATTAGAGTTAAAATAGACTTAGTTTTGTATTTTCTAAAACATAGTCATTTTTGAGTTGTTTTGTAAATAACTTTATGAAGAGAGGTTTTGAAATGCAATTTTAAAAAAGAAGATGGACTTATGGATAAAAGTTCAAATCTTTAACTATGATACGTAGGGGGGAAGAGAAGCTTGTCTTCTCTCTTATGCCTTTTCCCTCTCTTCTAACCCTTCCCCTCCACCTTTTCTTACCCTTCCTTCTCCTTCTCCCTTGATCTCTCTTCTTCCTCAATCCGGTGGAGGCAACCAGCTACGGTAATGGCATATAGGAGGATTCCACTTCTCTTCTAACCCCTCTTGACAGTAAGTTCTTTTCATCTTCATGTTCTTCCCTCTTTTCCTCTTTCATTTCTGGTTTTCTTTTCATTTCAGTTTTCAGAGAGTAGATTAGATCATTGAATTCAAAATTAAAAAGAAAAAAAATCATCACATTATGTGAGATCCATCATCGTGCATCATAGTTTTCCTTCTTATTTGCATAATAAAAAAAAATAGCAATTTCTGTTTTTGTTTTTTTCTTTCTTTTCTTTCTTGTATTGTGCATCATATTTTTTTTTTTCTGAAGCATTTTGTGCATCTATCATTGCATCATGTGAAATCTATCATCGTAAATAGTAAGTTTACAGTACTAGCCGGAATCCACTCTGCTTCACCAGATGTTTTTTTATTCATTGTGGAAATCTGTCTCACGGTGGAATAAGATCATCTGACTTCCGGTGATTGAGATCTTGCCTGTGTGATCATTGATTGATCTTTTGATTGATTATCTGAAGTTTTTAGGCTTGATTGATCATAGATTTACTGAGCTTCAGCATTGATCAGAATTCTGGATTGAATTTTCATCCAAATTTGAGTGATAACAGTGCCTGAGAATCCAGCGACTATTGTATCCCAAATCAATCGAACTCGATTACCAGTGACAATCAACTAAATTGATCTTCTGTATCAATCAAAGAACTGGATTAATTCCAGTCGATTAAAATTTTGTTGAGCTCTGTTGCTGGCCGGAATCCACTTTTTAAGCCAGACACTTCGCATTTTCCGTAAAGATTTCTGATGTTGTTGTTTTCCGATGGAGGATGTATATTGTTTGACATTTTCGATCAACGCTGGAACTGTTTCCGGTGAGTGAGTGATTTCTGGCATCTACATTTTGCGAGCAATAGATTGCCTAATTTATCCGACGATTTAACATTGTGGTTGAGCATTGCATCTCCGGTGGTTCTTTACATTTGCTGCATCTACCTGAATTCCTTGCATAAACTGTGGAATCGTGAGTTTCTGTCACTATTCAATATGGAATCAATATTCATCAGAAATCCTTGTTAAGATCAAACGTGAAGCTGCCGGAAATCCTGTGTAAACTGTGTAAAGCGTGAAAATCAGAAATCTGGCAATCTGACTGTAATTTTTACTGTTCCTTTTCAGGCGAACTTCACTATTGTCAATGATCGTGTGTATTTGTTGAAATTCAATGTTTACTGTATACTGTTTACTAAAATGTAATCGGCCGGACACGATTTACTATTGAATTTCATTGCAATAGTGTCTTAAATTTTCAGTAAAATGGATCAATGATTTTCACTAAATTGTTTTTGCTGAAATGCACTACAATTCTCTATTGAATTTCAATGCAATAGTGTGTTAAATTTCAGTAACATTGATTAATGATTTTCACTAAATTGTTTCTGATGAAATTCATTGCAATTCTCTTTTAAACTTCACTGCTGGAATTATGTTTATATTTGTTGTTAGCTGGATTTCCGGAGAGTGTTGTGGTTATTAAGATCAATTGAATATTTATTTTGAAAACTAATTGAATTGGATTTTAAGAGTGTTGTATTGACTGTTGGATGCAATGCTATTGACCTTTAGTTAAGTGAATAATGCTCTGTTAGTTATTTAGTTAATTGCATTGTCGGATATTAGATGAGTGATAAATAATTGTTAGTTTAGTTGTAACTTCATTCAGTTAGTTAAGTAATTACATTTGATTAGTACTTGATCATTAGAGCTACTTAGTAAAGAAAATGTTGTTAGTAAGATTTTGATTTTAAATTTAGTTATTAAAATTGCTTAGTGAATTGTTATTAGGTTTAAATAGTTCATAGTATTTTAGCATTAGTACACTTTGCTTTGAGTATTCTCTATTAGTATCTTGTACTGCTCGTGTTCTTTTCACTTGTGCAGGATCACACAGGAGTGGAGCTAAAGCGCATCTGTGACACAAAGCACATAAAGAATAGAAAATGTTTTTTCTTTTATTTTAGAATTTAGGCATTTAATTGGGTTTGTAAATATCGCTCTTTACGCCCTCTGCAAAGGGTATTCATTTGTTGTAATAGTTAGTTGTTTTTAACTTTCTTGAACATTTTATATTTTAATAATACGGCAATAAAGATTAGTTTAGATTTGCTTTTTTGAATATGAAATATTCCCGTTCCCTGAGTTCGACCCGGTCTCATCCACTAGTGAGAACCGGTTTTTATTATTTGATGTCTGGTTTTCACATGTTTTACATATAAAAATCTTTTCAAAATTATAACGATTAAAAAAAAGACATCAAATTTTTGGCTTCGTTGTCGGGGAACAGCGTAATATTAGTATTCACTTTATTGCCTATTGTTTGTTTGCATTTAGGTTTAGAACCACGTATGTGCATATCGTAGAGACGAGCTTACTTTTCTGCACAACCTACATACTAGGATCTCCTTAGAGGTGACTGTGTACGATTGGTACCGTACACTTAGATTTCATATTTCTTTTACATAATCTTTGTTGTGTGCAACTGCGTGGTGTTTGTTTAGTTTTGTTGTTTTTAGTTTACTCGCTTTGTGGTTTGCGTGGTTTGGCCGCTTAGTGCGTTAGTTAGGTAGAAAACCCAAAATTAGGACATGAGCTACACCGGTCTACTTTAAGGTGTATGCAGGGGCGACACTCGCTTGAACCCGAGCTAGTAGAGCCGATTGAGGACCCCGAGTCCCTTATTAGGAGAGCCCAGAGATCTGCAACCATGGTTGAGAATCAGCAGATTACTCATCCTCTTAGGGAGTATTTCATGCCCAACACTTACACTCCCGCCTTCTGCATCACAAGATTGGATGTAGGAGCAAATCATTTTGAGATAAAGGTCAGTGTGATCCAGATGCTACCTTCATTTTATGGCCTTAGCAATGAAGACCCATATCGTCATCTCAATGAATTTCTAGAGATTTGCTCGACAGTGAGAATCAACAACTTTGGAGATGACGCAATGAGGTTGACCCTGTTCCCCTTCTCTCTGAAGGAGAAAGCGAAGAGTTGGTTAAAATCATTAGATACAGTTTGAATTACCACTTGGGAACATATGCAAAGAGAATTTTTAAAGAAATATTTCTCAATTAGTAAGATGAACCAGTTTCGTAAAGCAATAACCAGTTTTTCCCAAATTGAGGGAGAACAGTTTCATGAGTCTTAGGTGAGATTGAAAGATCTTCTCTGCAAGTGTCCCCACCACCAGGTGCCTCGCTGGCAACTGGTGCAATATTTCTATGACGGTCTTACTGAGAAGAACCGTCAGATGGTGGATGCCGCGTGTGGGGGCACATTTATGCTCAAAAGTGAGGATGAAGCATGGTTGCTTTTTGAGACATTGAGCGAGAATTCGATGCACCATGCGACAGCCTCACGGTTCGATAGGGCTGCACCTGCACAAGATACCATTAAGAAGGCAGGTATTTTCGAGTTAGGGATGAACCTTGAGTTGAGCAAGAAGGTAGACCAACTGTCCCAGAAATTAGATCAGTTGTTGTTGGGTCCCTCTCCTGCCATGCAGGTGTGCGCGTTGTGTGCGAGTCCTGCACGCCATGTCTTTGAGTGCCCAGTTGCGCCACAGTATCCTGAGTTTGTCCAAGAGCAAGCTCAGATGGCTCAAAACTTTGCTAGGGCCGCACCCAATCTATTTTCCAACACTTATAACCCGGGCTGGCGAAACCATCCCAATTTCTCATGGCACAACTCACAGATCCAACCCTCTAACCCTTTTTAGAGTCAAACCAGTCAAGGCGGTTATGCACCTGGATTTTAGAGATCCAGTTATCCACCAGCCCAACCTGTTTATACTCACCCTCAGTCTCATGAGCCTTTGCATAGTCAGTCCTTTGAGGATAAGATTTTGCAAGCTTTGAGCTCACATACCCAGTCTATTGCAAAATTAGAGACTCAAATGGGGCAGCTCGCCGAGGCGCTTAGCAGGCGAAGTGAGGGGACACTGCCAAGCCATCCTATTGTCAACCCTAAGGGAAAGGAACCCATGCGTAGCTTGCATATGACCGATGCACATAAAGAGCAAGCTCAAGTAGTAACCCTTAGGAGTGGGAAGCAGTACCAAGTGAGGGAGGTTGCAGAAGAAAGAGAGAAGATAAGTCAAAAGCAGTCTGTCCCTAATATTTTACCTCAGGAAAGCGAGATGGTTCTTCCATCTGAGCCTTCACCATCCTACATTCCCAAAGCCCCCTTTCCTAAGGCGTTAGAGAGGCCGAGAGCACTAGGTTAGTCCGAAGTGAACATGCAAGAGATGCTTGAGATATTCAAGCACGTTCAGATAAACCTCCTCTTACTAGATGTTATTTAGCAAGTCCCTACATATGCAAAGTTTTTCAAAGAGCTTTATACGCAGAAAAGGAAGTCGAGGTCCCATGTGCAGAAAAAGATTTATTTAACTGGGCAGGTGAGCGCAGTATTGCAACATCAAACCCCACCTAATCTCAAAGACCCAAGAACTCCTATCATCTCATGTGTCATAGGAAACATCACTATTGGGCGTGCATTGCTCGACCTTGGTGCAACTGTTAACATCTTGTCGGGTTTCTTTTATGACCAATTTGGATTAAAAGAGATGAAACCTACACCAATGACTCTTCAGCTTGCAAATAGATCTATCAAGGTCTCAAGAGGGACACTTGAAGATGTTTTAGTCAATGTGGAGGATTGTTATTTCCCTGTCGACTTCGTGATATTAGATATGGAGGGAGTTGATAGCCCACAACAAACCCCTATTATTCTCGGTTGGCCCTTCCTAGCTATCGCCAACGCGTCCATTAATTGCCGCACTAGCGCGATGGATGTGTCATTCGGAAATAGGAAGATGCGGCTTAACATTTTTCGTGCTGTTATGGGGCCTGCTATTAAGGAGGCTTCTTTTGAGGTCAATGTCATTCAAGACCTCGTAGAAGCAGAATATGCTTGGTTATTGAGTGATCCACCTCAAAAGGAGGATAAGGAATAGCTAGAAGAGGATCTCCTAGAATTACTTGAGAAACAGATAGGTGATTTGAATTGGATCCGGCACTTCGAGCCATTTAGAGGTAGACAGGATGGGAACACAGTGTGCAGTGTCACAGATGACACTATTTTTCATAGAGAGCTCGATTCAGCCTGACTTCATGTCCATTGATCTCATGGACGATGAAGGTTTTTTCAGGGATCCGTCTAGCTGGGGACGTGAAACTTAGCGCTTTATGGGAGGCAACCCATATCTTGTATATTATTATATTTGCTTAGAATTTATAGATTTTATTTTGTTTTTACTTTTTCGTGAGTTTTTCATGTTCTTTTTGTTTCATTCATGGTTTTCTTGTCATGTCATGTATACATTGCATTCATTATATTCATAGAACGTGCATTTTTTATTCATGTCAGGTTATTCTACTCTTTTCCCTCATTTATTTCCTCTCATGTACATTCACTTAGTTTCATATAAGCATGGGGGAGTGTCACTGGGACAGTGTCATTCAAGCATGGGGGAGGGTGTAGTTTGCACACACTGATATTTTTGTTTATGTTCTTGCACATGTTTACACATCTCTCATGAAAAGTAGGTTTTTAAAGAAAGAGTTTGAACTTATATGAATGTTATAACAAATCTGATGTTTTTAGAAGATTTTTAAGCCCCACGAAAAAGTTTTCCCACATAGATCTAAAAATTATGGTTGTTTATGCGGATTTCAAAGAAATGGTGATAGATACATGTTAGAATTTATTTTGAATCATAAATATGAATATGCACAGTTCTATTTTTCAAAAACTAAGCAAAAGAACAAAAGCGTAAAAAAGAGCTCAAAAGAGAAAAAAAAGCATGCGTTAGGTTGTTTGGGTAATTCCACAATCCTTAGTAGATGGAACTTAGATGTAAGTTAAAACTTTTAATTCCATTTCAAAAAGGAGAGTGGAAAACTTCGTGATCCTAAGTAGCTGAGAACAGATACAAGTTGAAATGTTTGATTGTCACGTTATAAAGGTGAATGAAGGAAGTAACTTTTATGTCTTAGTTGACAGCTTTTGGTATGTATTGAAAAAGAATAGAAGATATTGACATTGCACAAGGCATAAAAGCAGACCAAACGCAAGCCATAAGATAAGAATGAATGCGCAAAAAGAAAAAGCATGAAAAAATGAAAAAATCGAGAAAAGAGCTTAAAAAGAAAGAAAAGTTCAGTGCTTAGAAGTGTGATTGAAAAAACCTGTGTAGAAAACGTATGAGTGAGGATAAGTAAATAATAACTTGTTCTTATTAGATTTTCTAAGAATAAAACATAAATAATTGTGATATTTAGAAAAGTGAAAGAAATTCTTTTCTGTGGTGGTATATAAAAGACTCTAATTATGTTTTGATTTTGAAATAACAGGAAATATTGGTGAAAATAAAGTCTTTGATTACCTACTGCTTATGAGGATGTGTAATATTATGCATACATGACAGAGATGTTTGTGGGTAGCATCACTTTAAACCCTCACGAGACCTTACTCGTCCACTGGGGTAACTCAGGGGTTGAAAGGGCTTGTTGCATGAGTTAAATGCAACCGTGATTCCTACGAAAGTGAGTTAAGTGATAGTTTGATTTCGTGCATTTGTCTAGTTTGCTCGAGGACTCGCAAAACATAAGCATAGGGCTCAATGATCATGCATATATTTTAGGGATATTTCATATAAAAATAAGTATGATTTCATGAGAAAATGATTTTAAAACCCAATTTTATGTTAGTTTCGAGTAAATGTGCTAAAATAATATAAGAATAGAAAATGCATGAAAAATAGTGTTATTTTACATTTTAATGCATATTTTAGTGTTTGACACAATTGTAGTAGTTTAGTTTTTTAAAATCATAAAAAGGTTTGAGTTAAAATAGACTTAGTTTTGTATTTTCTAAAACATAGTCATTTTTGAGTTGTTTTGTAAATAACTTTATGAAGAGAGGTTTTGAAATGCAATTTTAAAAAAGAAGATGGACTTATGGATAAAAGTTCAAATCTTTAACTATGATACGTAGGGGGGAAGAGAAGCTTGTCTTCTCTCTTATGCCTTTTCCCTCTCTTCTAACCCTTCCCCTTCACCTTTTCTTACCCTTCCTTCTCCTTCTCCCTTGATCTCTCTTCTTCCTCAATCCGGTGGAGGCAACCAGCTACGGTAATGGCATATAGGAGGATTCCACTTCTCTTCTAACCCCTCTTGACAGTAAGTTCTTTTTGACTTCATGTTCTTCCCTCTTTTCACTTGTGCATGATCACACAGGAGTGGAGCTAAAGCGCATTTGTGACACAAAGCACATAAAGAATAGAAGATGTTTTTTCTTTTATTTTAGAATTTAGGCATTTAATTGGGTTTGTAAATATCGCTCTTTACGCCTTCTCTGAAGGGTATTCATTTGTTGTAATAGTTAGTTGTTTTTAACTTTCTTGAACATTTTACATTTTAATAATACGGCAATAAAGATTAGTTTAGATTTGCCTGTTTGAATACAAAATATTCTCGTTCCCTGAGTTCGACCCGGTCTCATCCACTAGTGAAAACCGGTTTTTATTATTTGATGTCTGGTTTTCACATGTTTTACATATAAAAATCTTTCAAAATTATAACGATTAAAAAAAAGACATCAAATTTTTGGCTTCGTTGTCGGGGAACGGTGTAATATTAGTATTCACTTTATTGCCTATTGCTTGTTTGCATTTAGGTTTAGAATCACGTTTGTGCATATCGTTGAGACGAGCCTACTTTTCTACACAACCTACATACTAGGATCTCCTTAGAGGTGACTGTGTACGATTGGTACTGTACACTTAGATTTCATATTTATTTTACATAATCTTTGTTGTGTGCAACTGCGTGGTGTTTGTTTAGTTTGGTTGCTTTTAGTTTACTTGCTTTGTGGTTTGCGTGATTTGGCCGCTTAGTGCATTAGTTAGGTAGAAAACCCAAAATTAGGACGTGAGCTACACCGGTCTACTTTAAAGTGTATGCAGTGGCGACGCTCGCTTGACCCTGAGCTGGTAGAGCCGATTGAGGACCCCGAGTCCCTTATTAGGAGAGCCCAGAGATCTGCAACCGTGGCTAAGAATCAGCAGATTACTCGCCCTCTTATGGAGTATTTCATGCCCAACACTTACACTCCCGCCTCTTGCATCACAAGACCGGATGTAGGAGCAAATCATTTTAAGATAAAGGCCAGTGTGATCCAGATGCTACCTTCATTTTATAGCCTTAGCAATGAAGACCCATATCGTCATCTCGATGAATTTCTAGAGATTTGCTCGACAGTGAGAATCAACAACTTTGAAGATGAGGCGATGAGGTTGACCCTGCTCCCCTTCTCTCTGAAGGAGAAAGCGAAGAGTTGGTTAAAATCATTAGATACAGTTTGAATTACCACTTGAGAACATATGCAAAGAGAATTTTTAAAGAAATATTTCCCAATTAGTAAGATGAACCAGTTTCGTAAAGCAATAACCAATTTTTTCCAAATTGAGGGAGAACAGTTTCATGAGTCTTGGGTGAGATTGAAAGATCTTCTCCGCAAGTGTCCCCACCACCAGGCGCCTCGCTGGCAACTGGTGCAATATTTCTATGACGGTCTTACTGAGAAGAACCGTCAGATGGTCGATGCCGCGTGTGGGGGCACATTTATGCTCAAAAGTGAGGATGAAGCGTGGTCGCTTTTTGAGACATTGAGCGAGAATTCGATGCACCATGCGACAGCCTCACGGTTCGATAGGGCTGCACCTGCACAGGATAGCATTAAAAAGGCATGTATTTTCGAGTTAGGGATGAACCTTGAGTTGAGCAACAAGGTAGACCAACTATCCCAGAAATTAGATCAGTTGTTGTTGAGTCCCTCTCCTGCCATGCAGGTGTGCGCGTTGTGTGCGAGTCCTGCACACCATGTCTTTGAGTGCCCAGTTGCGCCACAGTATCCTGAGTTTGTCCAAGAGCAAGCTCAGATGGCTCAAAACTTTGCTAGGCTCGCACCCAATTCATTTTCCAACACTTATAACCCGGGCTGGCGAAACCATCCCAATTTCTCATGGTGCAACTCACAGATCCAACCCTTCTCAGAGTCAAACCAGTCAAGGCGGTTATGCGCCTGGATTTCAGACATCCAGTTATCCACCTGCCCAACCTGTTTATACTCACCCCCAGTCTCATGAGCCTTTGCATAGTCAGTCCTTTGAGGATAAGATTTTGCAAGCTTTGAGCTCACATACCCAGTCTATTGCAAAATTAGAGACTCAAATGGGGCAGCTCGCCGAGGCGCTTAGCAGGTGAAGTGAGGGGACACTTGATGTCTTCTATTAAATCGTTGTAATTTTGAAAAGATTTTTTATATGAAAAACATGTGAAAACCAGACATCAAATAATAAAAACCGGTTCTCACTAGTGGATGAGACCGGGTCGAACTCAGGGAACAAGAATATATCATATTCAAGTACACAAATCTAAACTATTCTTTATTGCCGAATTATTTGAAATGTAAAATGTTCAGAAAAGGTAAAAACAACTAACTATTACAACAAATGAATACCCTTCGCAGAGGGCGTAAAGTGCAATATTTACAAACCCAATTAAATTCCTAATTCTAAACTAAAACGTAAAAAGAAGCTTTATTCTTCGTACTTCGTGTCATGTAATCGCTTCCGCTCCATTCCTGTGCTATCCTGCACAATTCAAATGAACACGAGCAGTACCAAATATAGAAATATACTTTCTAAATGATCTAATGAAATCACAATTCACTAAGAAATGCAAAACAAGTAACTACTTAAGCTAATAACAAAGTAATTAACAACAACTAATTAAATCTAGCTAATTACTTACTAACATCTAACAATTAACTAATATTCACTTAACTAATGTCTAATAAAAATAAGGAAGGGACAAAATAAGAGATTTATGTAAGGAAAAGCAAAACAGTAATTGAAACAAGAACAAAATAGTGAAATTCAACAACAAACTAGAAAATACTAACCAGGGAAAATGATTGAACTAAGTAATTTGAAAAAAATTAAAAACAAAGAATGCAGACAATCAGAGAAAACAATAGTCTAAAATGAAAACAAGCTAAAAAAAAAAAAACGATACATGAATTAAGAGTAAAACTGGAATTTTATTTTTTAGAAATTGGAAAATGAACAAAAAAATAAAAAAATTAGAGAAATGGCTGAGTGAAGAACAACAAGAAATCAGTTACTTTTGAACCCAGTGCTTGCAAAAACATCTCAGCTATATTTCAAAAATTAGAATTTAGAAAAATAACAAGAATTCAGACACTTGCCGGAAAATGAACAGTAACAGCTGCTGAACTTTGAATAATGGATTGATTTCAATTGATCAATCTTCAGCTGTTACTGTTCAGACGCAACAATTGCAGGAAATCACCGAACATGTAAAGTTCAGAAGCAACTTCAATTCACCAGAGAGATCATATGATATATTGCTGAAAAAAAAACAGAGATGCCGGAAAAAAAAAAACACGATGATCAAAAATTACAAATAAACGTATCGATTTGCATTTCAATCGATTGAAAATATCTCAGTCCGGCTGACTTCAGTCGATCAAACAAGACTCACTCATGCTGGAATTTCTTAAACATCATTATGACACTTACCAGATTTTGATTATCAAAGATTTACTCACCGGAAAACAATAACCGCACGGTGATCAGAATTCAGTAATTTTGATTCCAATATTTCCATCGGATTCAGATATTCGATTGATTTTTTTTTCAAAATTAATCACTGAAGATTCAATTAATAGACACTTCATGGAACTCAGCCAGAACATTCATCACATTCAAAGAACAATAACATTCACCGGATGATACGGTGAACAGTAATTCCAGAACTTATCTTTCGCCGGAAAATGCAAATATCGATCCAGATGATCGATCAACTCTTTTTTTTTTTAAATACAATCCGATGAATACACAAATGAATTCGATGATCAAGATGCAATTACTCTGGCTCAATTGTCTGATTTATCTTGCAGAAACAGAAAAATGTTCAATAGATGTTAACTCAGATTTATTCAGATATAAATTTCACAGCCATCGGAACTCTGAAGCACAAGATGATCGATTGTTCATTTTCCAATTTCTAATGAGTATCAGAAAGAACATTAAATCTAAATCACAACAAAACTTGAATCAAATACAGTAAATCAAATACAATCAAGCATCCAGTAAAAACAAATCAATATGCAGAAAAAAAATCTATATGAAACATAAATTCTAAAATGTGAGTTCAAATGAGAATTCAGAGAGGAGAAAAGAAGAAGAAGAAGAAGAAGAAGAAGAAGAGGATAAGAAGAAGAACTTAATACGTAACCTGGAAGGGTTAGAAGAGAGGTGGAATCCTCTCTCTTGCTTCAGCCTTTGTTGGAATTCTCCACCGGAAAGAAGATGAGAAAAAGAGGGGAAAATAAGGAGAAGGAGAAGAAGAGGTAAGAAGAGGTGGAGAAGAAGGGGAAGAAGAGAGGGCTTGGGCAAAAGAGAGAAGACAAGCCTCTCTTCCCTCTACGTATCATATTTAAAGATTTGAACTTTTCTCCATAAGTCCCTCATCTTTTTAAAATTGCATTTCAAAAACCTCTCTTCAAAAAGTTATTTACAAAACAACTCAAAATGACTATATTTTAGAAAATACAAAGCTAAGTCTATTTTAACTCTAATTTTTTTATGATTTTCAAAAAACTAAACTACTACAATTATGTCAAACATTAAAATATGCATTAAAATGTAAAATAACACTATTTTTCATGCATTTTCTATTCTTATATTATTGTAGCACATTTACTCGAAACTAACATAAAATTGGGTTTTTAAATCATTTTCTCATGACATCATGCATATTTTTATATGAAATATCCCTAAAATATATGCATGATCAAATACCCCCATGCTTATGTTTTGCTAGTCCTCGAGCAAACTAGAAAAATGCAAGAAATCAAACTATCACCTAACTCACTTTCGTAGGAATCACGGTTGCATTTAGCTCATGCAACAAGCCCTTTCAACCCCTGGGTTACCCTAGTGGACGAGTAAGGTCTCGTGAGGGTTTGCAGTGATGCTACCCACAAACATCTCTGTCATGTATGCATAATATTACACATCCTCACAATCAGTAGGTAATCAAAGACTTTATTTTTACAAATATTTCCTGTTATTTCAAAATCAAGACATAATTAGAGTCTTTTATCTACCACCACAGAAAAAGAATTTCTTTCACTTTTCTAAATATCACAATTATTTATGTTTTATTCTTAGAAAATCTAATAAGAACAAGTTATTATTTACTTATCCTCACTCATATGTTTTCTGCACAGGTTTTCTCAATCACACTTCTAAGCACTGAACTTTTCTCTCTTTTTCAGCTCTTTTCTCGATTTTTTTCATTTTTTCACGCTTTTTCTTTTTGCGCACTTATTCTTCTCTTATAGCTTGCGTGTGGTCTGCTTTTATGCCTTGTACAATGTCAATATCTTCTATACTTTTTCAATGCATACCAAAAGATATCAACTAAGACATAAAAGTGACTTCCTTCATTCACCCTTATAACATGAGAGTCAAACATTTCAACTTGTATTTGTTCTCAGCTACTTAGGATCACGAAGTTTTCCACTCTCCTTTTCAAAATGGAATTAAAAGTTTCAACTTACATCTAAGTTCCATCTACTAATGATTTTGGAATTATCCAAACAACCTAACGCATGCTTCTTCTTTTTTTTCTCTTTTGAGCTCATATTTACGCTTTTGTTCATTTGCTTAGTTTTTCAAAAATAGAACTGTGCATATTCATATTTATGATTCAAAATAAATTCTAACATGTATCTATCATCATTTCTTCGAAATCCGCATAAACAACCATAATTTTTAGATCTATGTCAGAAAAAAATTTCGTGGGGCTTAAAAATCCTCTAAAAACATCAGATTTGAAATAACATTCATATAAGTTCAAACTCTTTCTTTAAAAATCTACATTTCATGAGAAATGTGTAAACATGTGCAAGAACGTAACAGAAATATCTAGGTGTGCAAACTACACCCTTCCCCATGCTTGAATGACACTGTCCCAGTGGCACTCCCCCATGCTTATATGAAACTACGTGAATGCACATGAGAGAAATAAATGAGGGAAAAGAGTAGAATGACCTGACATGAATTAAAAATACACGTTCTATCAATGTAATGAATGTAATGTATACATGACAAAACATAAAACTCATAGAATGAAACAAAAAGAACATGAAAAACTCAAGAAAAATTAAAAACAAAATAAAATCTATAAATTTTAATCAAATCTAATAATATACAAGATATGGGTTGCCTCCCATAAAGCGCTAAGTTTCACGTCCCCAGCCAGACGAATCTCTGGAAAAACCTTCATCGCCCATGAGATCAATGGACATGAAGTCAGACTCAACCGGGCTCTATATAGAAAAGAGTGTCATCTGTGACACAACGCACTGTGTTTCCATCCCTTCTACCTCCAAATGTAGTATCATGACTCTCTTGACATGAAGAACGGAGATTAGTCTCATCTGAGAGACTGGTCAGGAAATGAGAGTCTAGGACCGACCGACTATCAATGAATGCAACTTCAGACAAGTGGTGAATATAATCAGGCTTGACTTGGTCAAGCACCTTCTGCATCTGTACCTCTTGCTTACTAAAAACAATCGGTGATCCTACAGGCTGAGAAAATGGGGCTTTATATGATGAAAATGTATGCTGTGAGTAAGGCCCCTTCTGTTGAGGTATCATGGAGATCGACTCGTCAGCAGAAATGATATGAGGTTCATGAGTCGATTCCTGAGTGGAGTGACATGCCTTCCCATACTGAAGGGGTGTAACAGATTTGACTTGCTCATGATGTGAAGCAGTGGGTTGCAAGTCAAATGACATGGAATCCTCTCCCTTGGATGTGACAACAGACTGACTATGAAGGTTCCCCTGGCTTTGCCTACTCAAGGTCTCAACCAACTGTCCCATTTGAGTCTCTAGCTTGGCTATTGACTGCGTATGGGAACAAAGAGTGGCCTTGATATCAGAAAAAGCTTCTAACATCTTCTCATGAAATGATGAACTTGGAATGGGCTCCTGAGGAGAAGGTAGACAATAATGGGGATGAACCTGTGGAAATATAGGATGCGAGTAACCTTGTGAAGGGTTACTGGGTCTATACTGTGTCTGGAAGGGCTGATGGGATGGGGAAATAAACTGGTTTCGCCAACTTGGGTTATATGATGATGTAAATGAATCAGGCATGGGTTTAACGAAACCGTGGGCAACATTCACCTGCTCCTGAACGAATTCAGGATATAATGGCGCTGCCAGACAATCTGAAACACAATGTGCAGGGCTAGCACATAGCTC
The DNA here is from genome assembly GCF_984573655.1 of Nuphar pumila. Taxonomy (NCBI): domain Eukaryota; kingdom Viridiplantae; phylum Streptophyta; class Magnoliopsida; order Nymphaeales; family Nymphaeaceae; genus Nuphar; species Nuphar pumila. The sequence goes on along the minus strand of NC_143253.1, from coordinate 58,219,147 downwards.
ACACACTCTTTCTACTGGATTTCTCGAAGAATTGGCTAGGAATTGATCTAACTTCCTAGTCAACTGGTCAACCTTGGTACGTAATTCAAACTCGGACCCAACTTCGGAAATCCCAACTTTCCTAGGACCACTAGACAGAGATGTAGTCCTATCGAGCCGTGAAGACAAGGTATGATGCATCGTGTTTTCACTCAAGGTCTCAAATAAAGACCATGCCTCGTCCTCACTCTTGAGCATAAAAGTGCCCCGACAAGATGAATCAACCATTTGACGATGCTTTTCAGTAAGCCCGTCATAAAAATACTGCACCAACTGCCAACGAGGCACCTGGTGATGGGGACACTTGCGGAGAAGATCTTTCAATCTCTCCCAAGACTCGTGAAATTGTTCTCCCTCAATTTGAGAAAAACTGGTTATAGCTTTACGAAACTGGTTTGTCTTACCAATTGGGAAATATTTTTTTAAAAATTCTTTTTGCATTCCTTCCCAAGTAGTAATACGAACCGTCTCAAGAGATTTTAGCAAGTGTTTGGCTTTATCTTTGAGAGAGAACGAAAACAAAGTCAACCGCATAGCATCATCTCCAAAGTTATTGATTCGCACAGTCGAGCAAATCTCAAGGAATTCGTCGAGATGACGATATGGGTCCTCATTGCTAAGGCCATAAAACGAAGGTAACATTTGAATCACACTGACCTTAATCTCAAAATGGCTCGCTCCTACATCAGGTCTCGTGATGCAGGAGGTGGGAGTATACGTATTTGGTATGAAGTACTCCCTCAAAGGATAGATCAATTGATGATCGTCAGCCATTGCGTACACCTTAGAGTAGACCGGTGTAGCACACGTCCTAACTTTGGGTTTTCTACCTAACTAACGCACTAAGCGGCCAAACCACGCAAACCACAAAGCGAGTAAACTAAAAATAGCAAAAACTAAACAAACACCACGCAGTTACACATAACAGAGATTATGCATAAGAAATATGAAATCTATGTGTACGGTACCAATCGTACACAGTCATCTCTAAGGGGATCCTAATAGGTGGGCTGTGCAGAAAAGTAAGCTCGTCTCTAAGATATGCACATACGTGGTTCTAAACCTAGATGCAACACAAACACTAGACAATAAAGTGAATACTAATATTACGCCGTTCCCCGGCAACGACGCCAAAAATTTGATGTCTTCTTTTAAATCATTGTAATTTTGAAAAGATTTTTTATATGAAAAACATGTGAAAACCAGACATCAAATAATAAAAACCGGTTCTCACTAGTGGATGAGACCGGGTCAAACTCAGGGAACGAGAATATATCGTATTCAAGTACACAAATCTAAACTGTTCTTTATTGCCGAATTATTTGAAATGTAAAATGTTCAGAAAAGGTAAAAACAACTAACTATTACAACAAATGAATACCCTTCGCAGAGGGCGTAAAGTGCAGTATTTACAAACCCAATTAAATTCCTAATTCTAAACTAAAACGTAAAAAGAAGCTTTATTCTTTGTACTTCGTGTCATGTAATCGCTTCCGCTCCATTCCTGTGCTATCCTGCACAATTCAAACGAACACGAGCAGTACCAAATATAGAAATATACTTTCTAAATGATCTAATGAAATCACAATTCACTAAGAAATGCTAAACAAGTAACTACTTAAGCTAATAACAAAGTAGTTAACAACAACTAATTAAATCTAGCTAATTACTTACTAACATCTAACAATTAACTAATATTCACTTAACTAATGTCTAATAAAAATAAGGAAGGGACAAAATAAGAGATTTATGTAAGGAAAAGCAAAACAGTAATTGAAACAAGAACAAAATAGTGAAATTCAACAACAAACTAGAAAATACTAACCAGAGAAAATGATTGAACTAAGTAATTTGAAAAAAATTAAAAACAAAGAATGCAGACAATCAGAGAAAACAATAGTCTAAAATGAAAACAAGCTAAAAAAAAAAAAACCGATACATGAATTAAGAGTAAAACTGGAATTTTATTTTTTAGAAAATGGAAAATGAACAAAAAAATAAAAAAAATAGAGAAATGGCTGAGTGAAGAACAAAAAAAAATCAGTTACTTTTGAACACAGTGCTTGCAAAAACATCTCAACTATATTTCAAAAATTAGAATTTAGAAAAATAACAAGAATTCAGACACTTGCCGGAAAATGAACAGTAACAGCTGCTGAACTTTGAATAATGGATTGATTTCAATTGATCAATCTTCAGCTGTTACTGTTCAGACGCAACAATTGCAGGAAATCATCGAACATGTAAAGTTCAGAAGCAACTTCAATTCACCAGAGAGATCAGATGATATATTGCTGAAAAAAAAACAGAGATGCCGGAAAAAAAAACACGATGATCAAAAATTACAAATAAACGTATCGATTTGCATTTCAATCGATTGAAAATATCTCAGTCCGGCTGACTTCAGTCGATCAAACAAGACTCACTCATGCTGGAATTTCTTAAACATCATTAGGACACTTACTAGATTTTGATTATCAAAGATTTACTCACCGGAAAACAATAACCGCACGGTGATCAGAATTCAGTAATTTTGATTCCAATATTTCCATCGGATTCAGATATTCGATTGATTTTTTTTTTCAAAATAATCACTGAAGATTCAATTAATAGACACTTAATGGAACTCAGCCAGAACATTCATCACATTCAAAGAACAATAACATTCACCGGATGATACGGTGAACAGTAATTCCAGAACTTATCTTTCGCCGGAAAATGCAAATATTGATCCAGATGATCGATCAACCCTTTTTTTTTTTTTAAATACAATCCGATGAATGCACAAATGAATCCGATGATCAAGATGCAATTACTCTGGCTCAATTGTCTGATTTATCTTGCAGAAACAGAAAAATGTTCAATAGATGTTAACTCAGATTTATTCAGATATAAATTTCACAGCCATCGGAACTCTGAAGCACAAGATGATCGATTGTTCATTTTCCAATTTCTAATGAGTATCAGAAAGAACATTAAATCTAAATCACAACAAAACTTGAATCAAATACAGTAAATCAAATACAATCAAGCATCCAGTAAAAACAAATCAATATGCAGAAAAAAAATCTATATGAAACATAAATTCTAAAATGTGAGTTCAAATGAGAATTCAGAGAGGAGAAAAGAAGAAGAAGAAGAAGAAGAATAGGATAAGAAGAAGAACTTAATACGTAACCTAGAAGGGTTAGAAGAGAGGTGGAATCCTCTCTCTTGCTTCAGCCTTTGTTAGAATTTTCCACCGGAAAGAAGATGAGAAAAAGAGGGGAAAATAGGGAGAAAGAGAAGAAGAGGTGGAGAAGAAGGGGAAGAAGAGAGGGCTTGGGCAAAAGAGAGAAGACAAGCCTCTCTTCCCTCTACGTATCATATTTAAAGATTTGAACTTTTTTCCATAAGTCCCTCTTCTTTTTAAAATTGCATTTCAAAAACCTCTCTTCAAAAAGTTATTTACAAAACAACTCAAAATGACTATGTTTTAGAAAATACAAAGCTAAGTCTATTTTGACTCTAATTTTTTTATGATTTTCAAAAAACTAAACTACTACAATTATGTCAAACACTAAAATATGCATTAAAATGTAAAATAACACTATTTTTCATGGATTTTCTATTCATATATTATTTTAGCACATTTACTCGAAACTAACATAAAATTGGGTTTTTAAATCATTTTCTCATGAAATCATGCATATTTTTATATGAAATATCCCTAAAATATATGCATGATCAACACTGCCTAGCCATCCTATTGTCAACCCTAAGGGAAAGGAACCCATGCGTAGCTTGCATATGACCGATGCACATAAAGAGCAAGCTCAAGTAGTAACCCTTAGGAGTAGGAAGCAGTACGAAGCGAGGGAGGCTGCAGAAGAAAGAGAGAAGATAAGTCAAAAGCAGTCTGTCCCTAATATTTTACCTCAGTAAAGCGAGATGGTTCTTCCATCTGAACCTTCACCATCCTACATTCCCAAAGCCCCCTTTCCTAAGGCGTTAGAGAGGCCGAGAGCACTAGGTAAGTCCGAAGTGAACATGCAAGAGATGCTTGAGATATTCAAGCACGTTCAGATAAACCTCCTCTTACTAGATGTTATTTAGCAAGTCCCTACATATGCAAAGTTCCTCAAAGAGCTTTATACGCAGAAAAGGAAGTCGAGGTCCCATGTGCAGAAAAAGATTTATTTAACTGGGCAGGTGAGCGCAGTATTGCAACATCAAACCCCACCTAATATCAAAGACCCAGGAACTCCTATCATCTCATGTGTCATAGGAAACATCACTATTGGGCGTGCATTGCTGGACCTTGGTGCAACTGTTAACATCTTGCTGGGTTTCTTTTATGACCAATTTGGATTGAAAGAGATGAAACCTACACCTATGACTCTTCAGCTTGCAGATAGATCTATCAAGGTCCCAAGAGGGATACTTGAAGTTGTTTTAGTCAAGGTGGAGGATTGTTATTTCCCTGTCGACTTCGTGATATTAGATATGGAGGGAGTTGATAGCCCACAACAGACCCCTATTATTCTCGGTCGCCCCTTCCTAGCTACCGCCAAAGCATCCATTAATTGTCGCACTAGTGTGATGGATGTGTCATTCGGAAATAGGAAGATGCGGCTGAACATTTTTCGTGCTGCTATGGGGCCTGCTATTGAGGAGGCTTCTTTTGAGGTCGATTTCATTCAAGACCTCGTAGAAGCAGAATATGCTTGCTTATTGAGTGATCCACCTCAGGAGGAGGATATGGAATCACTAGAAGAGGATCGCCAAGAATTACTTGAGAATCAGATAGGTGATTTGAATTGGATCGGGCACTTCGAGCCATTTAGAGGTAGACAGGATGGGAACACAGTGCGCAGTGTCACATATGACACTATTTTTTATAGAGAGCCCGATTGAGCCTGACTTCATGTCCATTGATCTCATGGACGATGAAGGTTTTAACAGAGATCCATCTGGTTGGGGACGTGAAACTTAGCGCTTTATGGGAGGCAACCCATATCTTGTATATTATTATATTTGCTTAGAATTTATAGATTTTATTTTGTTTTTACTTTTTCGTGAGTTTTTCATGTTCTTTTTGTTTCATTCATGGTTTTCATGTCATGTCATGTCATGTATACATTGTATTCATTATATTCATAGAACCTGCATTTTTAATTCATGTCAGGTTATTCTACTCTTTTCCCTCATTTATTTCCTCTCATGTGCATTCACTTAGTTTCATATAAGCATAGGGGAGTGTCACTGAGACAGTGTCATTCAAGCCTGGGGGAGGGTGTAGTTTGCACACCTTGATATTTCTGTTTACGTTCTTGCACATGTTTACACATCTCTCATGAAAAGTAGGTTTTTAAAGAAAGAGTTTGAACTTATATGAATGTTATTTCAAATCTGATGTTTTTAGAAGATTTTTAAGCCCCACGAAAAAATTTTCTGACATAGATCTAAAAATTATGGTTGTTTATCCGGATTTCGAAGAAATGATGATAGATACATGTTAGAATTTATTTTGAATCATAAATATGAATATGCACAGTTCTATTTTTGAAAAACTAAGCAAAAGAACAAAAGCGTAAAAAAGAGCTCAAAAGAGAAAAAAGAGCATGCGTTAGGTTGTTTGGATAATTTCACAATCCTTAGTAGATGGAACTTAGATGTAAGTTAAAACTTTTAATTCCATTTCAAAAAGGAGAGTGGAAAACTTCGTGATCCTGAGTAACTGAGAATAGATACAAGTTGAAATGTTTGACTCTCACGTTATAAAGGTGAATGAAGGAAGTCACTTTTATGTCTTAGTTGATATCTTTTGGTATGTATTGAAAAAGTATGGAAGATATTGACATTGCACAAGGCATAAAAGCAGACCAAACGCAAGCTATAAGAGAAGAATGAATGCGTAAAAAGAAAAAACATGAACAAATGAAAAAATCGATAAAAGAGCTTAAAAAGAATGAAAAGTTCAGTGCTTAGAAGTGTGATTGAAAAAAACTGTATAGAAAACATATGAGTGAGGATAAGTAAATAATAATATATTTTTTTTGGTTTTTCTAAGAATAAAACATAAATAATTGTGATATTTAGAAAAGTGAAAGAAATTCTTTTCTGTGGTGGTATATAAAAGACTCTAATTATGTTTTGATTTTGAAATAACAGGAAATATTGGTGAAAATAAAGTCTTTGATTACCTACTGCTTATGAGGATGTGTAATATTATGCATACATGACAGAGATGTTTGTGGGTAACATCATTGCAAACCCGCACGAGACCTTACTCGTCCATTGGGGTAACTCAGTGGTTGAAAGGGCTTGTTGCATGAGCTAAATGCAACCGTGATTCCTACGAAAGTGAGTTAAGTGATAGTTTGATTTTGTGCATTTGTTTAGTTTGCTCGAGGACTAGCAAAACATAAGCATGGGGCTCAATGATCATGCATATATTTTAAGGATATTTCATATAAAAATATGCATGATTTCAAGAGAAAATGATTTAAAAGCCCAATCTTATGTTAGTTTTGAGTAAATGTGCTAAAATAATATAAGAATAGAAAATGCATGAAAAATAGGTGTTATTTTACATTTTAATGCATATTTTAGTGTTTGACATAATTGTAGTAGTTTAGTTTTTTAAAATCATAAAAAAATTAGAGTTAAAATAGACTTAGTTTTGTATTTTCTAAAACATAGTCATTTTTGAGTTGTTTTGTAAATAACTTTTTGCAGAGAGGTTTTGAAATGCAATTTTAAAAAAGAAGATGGACTTATGGACAAAAGTTCAAATCTTTAAATATGATACGTAGGGGGAAGAGAAGCTTGTCTTCTCTCTTATGCCTTTTCCCTCTCTTCTAACCCGTCCCCTCCACCTTTTCTTACCCTTCCTTCTCCTTCTCCCTTGATCTCTCTTCTTCCTCAATCCGGAGGAGGAAACCAGCTACGGTAATGGCATATAGGAGGATTCCACTTCTCTTCTAACCCCTCTTGACAATAAGTTCTTTTCATCTTCATGTTCTTCCCTCTTTTCCTCTTTCATTTCTGGTTTTCTTTTCATTTCAGTTTTCAGAGAGTAGATTAGATCATTGAATTCAAAATTAAAAAGAAAAAAAATCATCACATTATGTGAGATCCATCATCGTGCATCATAGTTTTCCTTCTTATTTGCATAATAAAAAGAAAATAGCAATTTCTGTTTCTGTTTTTTTCTTTCTTTTCTTTCTTGTATTGTGCATCATATTTTTTTCTTTTCTGAAGCATTTTGTGCATCTATCATTGCATCATGTGAAATCTATCATGGTAAAGAGTAAGTTTACAGTACTAGCCGGAATCCACTCTGCTTCACCAAATGTTTTTTTATTCATCGTGGAAATCTGTCTCACGGTGGAATAAGATCATCTGACTTTCGGCGATTGAGATCTTGCCTGTGTGAGCATTGATCGATCTTTTGATTGATTATCTGAAGTTTTTAAGCTTGATTGATCATCGATTTACTGAGCTCCAGCATTGATCGGAATTCTAGATTGAATTTTCATCCAAATTTGAGTGATAGCAGTGCCTGAGAATCTAGCGACTATTGTATCCCAAATCAATCGAATTCGATTACCAGTGACAATCAGCTAAATTGATCTTCTGTATCAATCGGAGAACTGGATTAATTCCAGTCGATTAAAATTTTGCTGAGCTTTGTTGCTGAACGGAATCCACTTTTTAAGCCAGACACTTCACATTTCCCGTAAAGATTTCTGACGTTGTTGTTTTCCGATGGAGGATGTATATTGTTTGACATTTCCGATCAAGGCTGGAACTGTTTCCGGTGAGTGAGTGATTTCTGGCATCTACATTTTGCCAGCAATAGATTGCCTAATTTATCCGGCGATTTAACATTGTGGTTGAGCATTGCATCTCCGGTGGTTCTTTATATTTGCTGCATCTACCGGAATTCCTTGCATAAACTGTGGAATCGTGAGTTTCTGTCACTATTCAGTATGGAATCAATATTCATTAGGAATCCTTGTTAAGATCAACCATGAAGCAACCAGAAATCCTGTGTAAACCGTGAAAATCAGAAATCTGGCAATCTGACTGTAATTTTTACTGTTCCTTTTCAGGCGAACTTCACTTTTGTCAATGATCGTGTGTATTTATTGAAATTCAATGTTTACTGTATACTGTTTAATGAAATGTAATCGGCCGAACACGATTTACTATTGAATTTCATTGCAATAGTGTCTTAAATTTTCAGTAAAATGGATCAATGATTTTCACTAAATTGTTTTTGCTGAAATGCACTGCAATTCTCTATAGAATTTCAATGCAATAGTGTGTTAAATTTCAGTAACATTGATTAATGATTTTCACTAAATTGTTTTTGCTGAAATTCATTGCAATTCTCTTTTAAACTTCACTGCTGGAATTATGTTGATATTTGTTGTTAGTTGGATTTCTGGAGAGTGTTGTGGTTATTAAGATCAATTAAAGATTTATTTTGAAAACTAATTGAATTGGATTTTAAGAGTGTTGTATTGACTGTTGGATGCAATGCTATTGACCTTTAGTTAAGTGAATAATGCTCTATTAGTTGTTTAGTTAATTGCATTGAGTGATAAATAATTGTTAGTTTAGTTGTAACTTCATTCAGTTAGTTAAGTAATTACATTTGATTAGTACTTGATCATTAGAGCTACTTAGTAAAGAAAATGTTGTTAGTAAGATTTTGATTTTAAATTTAGTTATTAAAATTGCTTAGTGAATTGTTATTAGGTTTAAATAGTTCATAGTATTTTAGCATTAGTATACTTTGCTTTGGGTATTCTCTATTAGTATCTTGTACTGCTCGTGTTCTTTTCACTTGTGCAGGATCACACAGGAGTGGAGCTAAAGTGCATCTGTGACACAAAGCACATAAAGAATAGAAGATGTTTTTTCTATTATTTTAGAATTTAGGCATTTAATTGGGTTTGTAAATATCGCTCTTTACGCCCTCTGCGAAGGGTATTCATTTGTTGTAATAGTTAGTTGTTTTTAACTTTCTTGAACATTTTACATTTTAATAATACGGCAATAAAGATTAGTTTAGATTTGCCTGTTTGAATATGAAATATCCTCGTTCCTTGAGTTCGACCCGGTCTCATCCACTAGTGAGAATCGGTTTTTATTATTTGATGTCTGGTTTTCACATGTTTTACATATAAAAATCTTTTCAAAATTATAGCGATTAAAAAAAAGACATCAATTTTTTGGCTTCGTTGTCGGGGAACGGTGTAATATTAGTATTCACTTTATTGCCTATTGTTTGTTTGCATTTAGGTTTAGAACCACGTATGTGCATATCGTAGAGACGAGCTTACTTTTCTGCACAACCTACATACTAGGATCTCTTTAGAGGTGACTGTGTACGATTGGTACCGTACACTTAGATTTCATATTTCTTTTACATAATCTTTGTTGTGTGCAACTGCGTGGTGTTTGTTTAGTTTGGTTGTTTTTAGTTTACTCACTTTGTGGTTTGCGTGGTTTGGCCGCTTAGTGCGTTAGTTAGGTAGAAAACCCAAAATTATGATGTGAGCTACACTGGTCTACTTTAAGGTGTATGCAGGGGCGACGCTCGCTTGACCTCGAGCTGGTAGAGCCGATTGAGGACCCCGAGTCCCTTATTAGGAGAGCCCAGAGATCTGCAACCATGGCTGAGAATCAGCAGATTACTCGTCCTCCTAGGGAGTATTTCATGCCCAACACTTACACTCCCGCCTCCTGCATCACAAGACCAGATGTAGGAGCAAATCATTTTGAGATAAAGGCCAATGTGATCCATATGCTACCTTCATTTTATGGCCTTAGCAATGAAGACCCATATCGTCATCTCAATGAATTTCTAGAGATTTGCTCGACAATGAGAATCAACAACTTTGGAGATGACGCGATGAGGTTGACCCTGTTCCCCTTCTCTCTGAAGGAGAAAGCGAAGAGTTGGTTAAAATCGTTAGATATAGTTCAAATTACCACTTGGGAACATATGCAAAGAGAATTTTTAAAGAAATATTTTCCAATTGGTAAGATGAACCAGTTTCGTAAAGCAATAACCAGTTTTTCCCAAATTGAGGGAGAACAGTTTCATGAGTCTTGGGTGAGATTGAAAGATCTTCTCCGCAAGTGTCCCCTCCACCAGGTGCCTCGCTCGCAATTGGTGCAATATTTCTATGACGGTCTTACTGAGAAGAACCGTTAGATGGTCGATGCCGCGTGTGGGGGCACATTTATGCTCCAAAGTGAGGATGAAGCGTGGTCGCTTTTTGAGACATTGAGCGAGAATTTGATGCACCATGCGACAGCCTCACGGTTCGATAGGGCAACACCGGAACAGGATAGCATTAAGAAGGCAGGTATTTTAGAGTTAGGGATGAACCTTGAGTTGAGCAACAAGGTAGACCAATTATCCCAGAAATTAGATTAGTTGTTGTTGGGTCCCTCTCCTGCCATGCAGGTGTGCGCGTTGTGTGCGAGTCTTGCACATAATGTCTTTGAGTGCCCAGTTGCGCCACAGTATCCTGAGTTTGTCCAAGAGCAAGCTCAGATGGCTCAAAACTTCGCTAGGCTCTCACCCAATCCATTTTCCAACACTTATAACCCGGGCTGGCGAAACCATCCCAATTTCTCATGGCGCAACTCACAGATCCAACCCTCTAACCCTTCCCAGAGTTAAACCAGTCAAGGCGGTTATGCGCTTGGATTTCAGAGATCCAGTTATCCACCAGCCCAACCAGTTTATACTCACCCCCAGTCTCATGAGCCTTTGCATAGTCAGTCCTTTGAGGATAAGATTTTGCAAGCTTTGAGCTCACATACCCAGTCTATTGCAAAATTAGAGACTCAAATGAGGCAGCTCGCCGAGGCGTTTGCAGACGAAGTGTGGGGACACTTCCTAGCCAGCCTATTGTCAACCCTAAGGGAAAGGAACCGATGCGTAGCTTGCATATGACCGATGCAAATAAAGAGCAAGCTCAAGTAGTAACCCTTAAGAGTGGGAAGCAGTACCAAGCGAGGGAGGCTGCAAAAAAAAGAGAGAAGATAAGTGAAAAGTAGTCTGTCCCTAATATTTTACCTCAGGAAAGCGAGAAGGTTCTTCTATCTGAGTCTTCACCATCCTACATTCCCAAAGCCTCCTTTCCTGAGGCGTTAGAGAGGCCGAGAGCACTAGGTAAGTCCGGAGTGAACATGCAAGAGATTTTTGAGATATTCAAGCACGTTCAGATAAACCTCCTCTTACTAGATGTTATTCAGCAAGTCCCTGCATATGCAAAGTTCCTCAAAGAGCTTTATACGCAGAAAAGGAAGTCGAGGTCTCATGTGCAGAAAAAAATTTATTTAACTGGGCAGGTGAGCACAGTATTGCATCATCAATCCCCACCTAAGCTCAAAGACCCAGGGACTCCTATCATCTCATGTGTCATAGGAAACATCACTGTTGGGCGTGCATTGCTCGACCTTGGGGCAAGTGTAAACATCTTGTCGGGTGTCTTTTATGACCAATTTGGATTGAAAGAGATGAAACCTACATCTATGACTCTTCAGCTTGCAGATAGATCTATCAAGGTCCCAAGAGGGATACTTGAAGATGTTTTAGACAAGGTGGAGGATTGTTATTTCCATGTCGACTTCGTGATATTAGATGTGGAGGGAGTTTATAGCCCACAACAGACCCCTATTTTTCTCGGTCGCCCCTTCCTAGCTACCGCCAACGCGTGCCTTAATTGCCACACTAGTGCGATGGATGTGTCATTCAAAAATAGGAAGATGCGGCTGAACATTTTTCATGCTGCTATGGGGTCTGCTATTGAGGAGGCTTCTTTCAAGGTCAGTGTCATTCAAGACCTCGTAGAAGCAGAATATGCTTGGTTATTGAGTGATCCACCTTAGGAGGAGGATAAAGAATCGCTAGAAGAGGATCGCCTAGAATTACTTGAGAATCAGATAGGTGATTTGAATTGGATCGGGCACTTCGAGCCATTTAGAGGTAGACAGGATGAGAACACAGTACGCAGTGTCACAGATGACACTATTTTTCATAGAGAGCCCGATTAAGCCTGACTTCATGTCCATTGATCTCATGGACGATGAAGGTTTTTCCAGGGATCCGTCTGGCTGGGGACGTGAAACTTAGAGCTTTATGGGAGGCAACCCATATCTTGTATATTATTATATTTGCTTAGAATTTATTGATTTTATTTTGTTTTTACTTTTTTGTGAGTTTTTCATGTTCTTTTTGTTTCATTCATGGTTTTCATGTCATGTCATGTATATATTGCATTCATTATATTCATAGAACCTGCATTTTTAATTCATGTCAGGTTATTCTACTCTTTTCCCTCATTTATTTCCTCTCATGTGCATTCACTTAGATTCATATAAGCATAGGGGAGTGTCACTGAGACAGTGTCATTCAAGCCTGGGGGAGGGTGTAGTTTGCACACCTTGATATTTCTGTTTACGTTCTTGCACATGTTTACACATCTCTCATGAAAAGTAGGTTTTTAAAGAAAGAGTTTGAACTTATATGAATGTTATTTCAAATCTGATGTTTTTAGAAGATTTTTAAGCCCCACGAAAAATTTTTCTGACATAGATCTAAAAATTATGGTTGTTTATGCGGATTTCGAAAAAATGATGATAGATACATGTTAGAATTTATTTTAAATCATAAATATGAATATGCACAGTTCTATTTTTGAAAAACTAAGCAAAAGAACAAAAGCGTAAAAAAGAGCTCAAAAGAGAAAAAAGAGCATGCGTTAGGTTGTTTGGATAATTCCACAATCTTTAGTAGATGGAACTTAGATGTAAGTTAAAACTTTTAATTCCATTTCGAAAAGGAGAGTGGAAAACTTCGTGATCCTAAGTAGCTGAGAACAGATACAAGTTGAAATGTTTGACTCTCACGTTATAAAGGTGAATGAAGGAAGTCACTTTTATGTCTTAGTTGATATCTTTTGGTATGCATTGAAAAAGTATAGAAGATATTGACATTGCACAAGGCATAAAAGCAGACCACACGCAAGCTATAAGAGAAGAATGAATGCGCAAAAAGAAAAAGCGTGAAAAAATGAAAAAATTGAGAAAAGAGCTTAAAAAGAATGAAAAGTTCAGTGCTTAGAAGTGTGATTGAAAAAACCTGTGTAGAAAACATATGAGTGACGATAAGTAAATAATAATATATTTTTATTGGTTTTTCTAAGAATAAAACATAAATAATTGTGATATTTAGAAAAGTGAAAGAAATTCTTTTCTGTGGTGGTATATAAAAGACTCTAATTATGTTTTTATTTTGAAATAACAGGAAATATTGGTGAAAATAAAGTCTTTGATTACCTACTGCTTATGAGGATGTGTAATATTATGCATACATGACAGAGATGTTTGTGGGTAGCATCACTTTAAACCCTCACGAGACCTTACTCGTCCACTGGGGTAACTCAGGGGTTGAAACGGCTTGTTGCATGAGCTAAATGCAACCGTGATTCCTACGAAAGTGAGTTAAGTGATAGTTTGATTTCGTGCATTTGTCTAGTTTGCTCGAGAACTAGCAAAACATAAGCATGGGGCTCAAAGATCATGCATATATTTTGGGGATATTTCATATAAAAATGCATGATTTCATGAGAAAATGATTTAAAAACCCAATTTTATGTTAGTTTCGAGTAAATGTGCTAAAATAATATAAGAATAAAAAATGCATGAAAAATAGTGTTATTTTACATTTTAATGCGTATTTTAGTGTTTCACATAATTGTAGTAGTTTAGTTTTTGAAAATCATAAAAAAATTAGAGTTAAAATAGACTTAGTTTTGTATTTTCTAAAACATAGTCATTTTTGAGTTGTTTTGTAAATAACTTTTTGCAGAGAGGTTTTGAAATGCAATTTTAAAAAAGAAGATGGACTTATGGACAAAAGTTCAAATCTTTAAATATGATACGTAGGGGGGAAGAGAAGCTTGTCTTCTCTCTTATGCCTTTTCCCTCTCTTCTAACCCTTCCCCTCCACCTTTTCTTACCCTTCCTTCTCCTTCTCCCTTGATGTCTCTTCTTCCTCAATCCGGTGGAGACAACCAGCTACGGTAATGGCATATAGGAGGATTCCAATTCTCTTCTAACACCTCTTGACAGTAAGTTCTTTTCATCTTCATGTTCTTCCCTCTTTTCCTCTTTCATTTCTGGTTTTCTTTTCATCAGTTTTCAGAGAGTAGATTAGATCATTGAATTCAAAATTAAAAAGAAAAAAAATCATCACATTATGTGAGATCCATCATCGTGCATCATAGTTTTCCTTCTTATTTGCATAATGAAAAAAAAATAGCAATTTCTGTTTCTGTTTTTTTCTTTCTTTTCTTTCTTGTATTGTGCATCATATTTTTTTCTTTTCTGAAGCATTTTGTGCATCTATCATTGCATCATGTGAAATCTATCATCGTAAAGAGTAAGTTTACAGTACTAGCCAGAATCCACTCTGCTTCACCAGATGTTTTTTTATTCATCGTGGAAATCTGTCTCACGGTGGAATACGATCATCTGACTTCCGGCGATTAAGATCTTGCCTGTGTGAGCATTGATTGATCTTTTGATTGATTATCTGAAGTTTTTAGGCTTGATTGATCATCGATTTACTGAGCTCCAGCATTGATCAGAATTCTGGATTGAATTTTTATCCAAATTTGAGTGATAACAGTGCTTGAGAATCCAACGACTATTGTATCCCAAATCAATCGAATTCGATTACCAGTGACAAACAACTAAATTGATCTTCTGTATCAATTGGAGAACTGGATTAATTCCAATCGATTAAAATTTTGTTGAGCTCTGTTGCTGGCCGGAATCCACTTTTTAAGCCAGAAACTTCACATTTCCCGTAAAGATTTCTGACGTTGTTGTTGTTTTCCGATGGTGGATGTATATTGTTTGACATTTCCGATCAAGGCTGGAACTGTTTCCGGCGAGTGAGTGATTTCTGGCATCTACATTTTGCCAGCAATAGATTGCCTAATTTATCCGGCGATTTAACATTATGGTTGAGCATTGCATCTCCGGTGGTTCTTTACATTTGCTGCATCTACCGGAATTCCTTGCATAAACTGTGGAATCGTGAGTTTCTTTCACTATTCAGTATGGAATCAATATTCATCAGGAATCCTTGTTAAGATCAACCGTGAAGCTGCCAAAAATCCTATGTAAACTGTGTAAACCATGAAAATCAGAAATCTGGCAATCTGACTGTAATTTTTACTGTTCCTTTTCAGGCGAACTTCACTATTGTCAATGATCGTGTGTATTTGTTGAAATTCAATGTTTACTGTATACTGTTTACTAAAATGTAATCGGCCGGACACGATTTACTATTGAATTTCATTGCAATAGTGTCTTAAATTTTCAGTAAAATGGATTAATGATTTTCACTAAATTGTTTTTGCTGAAATGCACTGCAATTCTCTATTGAATTTCAATGCAATAGTGTGTTAAATTTCAGTAACATTGATTAATGATTTTCACTAAATTGTTTTTGCTGAAATTCATTGCAATTCTCTTTTAAACTTCACTGTTGGAATTATGTTGATATTTGTTGTTAGTTGGATTTCCGGAGAGTGTTGTGGTTATTAAGATCAATTGAATATTTATTTTAAAAACTAATTGAATTGGATTTTAAGAGTGCTGTATTGACTATTGGATGCAATGCTATTGACCTTTAGTTTAGTGAATAATGCTCTGTTAGTTGTTTAGTTAATTGCATTGTCGGATATTAGATGAGTGATAAATAATTGTTAGTTTAGTTGTAACTTCATTCAGTTAGTTAAGTAATTACATTTAATTAGTACTTGATCATTAGAGCTACTTAGTAAAGAAAATGTTGATAGTAAGATTTTGATTTTAAATTTAGTTATTAAAATTGCTTAGTGAATTGTTATTAGGTTTAAATAGTTCATAGTATTTTAACATTAGTATACTTTGCTTTGAGTATTCTCTATTAGTATCTTGTACTGCTCGTGTTCTTTTCACTTGTGCAGTATCGCACAAAAGTGGAGCTAAAGCGCATCTCTGACACGAAGCACATAAAGAATAGAAGATGTTTTTTCTTTTATTTTAGAATTTAGGCATTTAATTGGGTTTGTAAATATCGCTCTTTACGCCCTCTGTGAAGGGTATTCATTTGTTGTAATAGTTTGTTGTTTTTACCTTTCTTGAACATTTTACATTTTAATAATACGGCAATAAAGATTAGTTTAGATTTGCATGTTTGAATACGAAATATTCCCGTTCCCTGAGTTCGACCCGGTCTCATCCACTAGTGAGAACCGGTTTTTATTATTTGATGTCTGGTTTTCACATGTTTTACATATAAAAATCTTTTCATTATTACAACGATTAAAAAAAAGACATCACTCAATCCACAGAAATGTGTCTTCAGAGTAGAGTCAGGCAAACTGCTTGGCTTTATGATCAGCAAGAAAGGCATAGAGGTGGATCCAGCTAAGGCAAAAGCAATCATTAATATGCCACCTCCTACCAATCTCAGAGAGCTGAGGAGCCTTCAAGGCCGCATTCAATCGATTCAGCACTTCATCTCTAATTTGGCCATGAGATGCGAGCCCTTAAATCACTTATTGAGAAAAGAAGTAAAATTTGAATGGAGATCAAAATGTCAGCTTTCATTTGAGTGCATCAAGCAGTATCTTCTCAATCCACTCATTCTGAAGCCATCAGAACTGGGAAAACCACTTCTCTTGTATATTTCTATTAACCAGAATGCTTGTGGCGGATTTCTTGCACAATATGATTAAGGCAGTCGGATAGAGCATGCCATATACTACGTGAGCAAGACTTTTATCGACTATGAGAAGCGATATTCTCAGATGGAAAAGACATGTCTAGCTTTAGTATGGATGTGTCAGAAGCAAGACATTATCTGCTGGCGTCAGAAATCAAAATTTTATCAAGGCTCAATCCCCTCAAGTATATCCTTGAGCAACCTTTTCTTACTGGATGGATTGCAAAATGGCAAGTCCTCTTGATGTAATACAACTTGGAGTATGTTTCTGAGAAGTCAGTTAAAGGTCACTCCATAGCAGATCAGTTGGCAGATTTTTTGTTGACAGAATAGATCAAGGCAGAAGATGATTTTCCCGATGATCATATCTGCAATGTTCAAGAATCCCCAGTTTGCACCCTATTCTTTGATGGAGCTCGGAATATGTTTGGTATAGGGATTGGGATCTTGTTTATCACTCCCGAAAAGGAGATGATCCTTTATTCTCTCAAGCTCAGCTTTTAATGCACTCATAACATGGCCGAGTATGAAGCTCTAATACAAGGCCTCAAGATTTTGCAAGACTTCAATGTCAGGAGAGTACATTCCTTCGGTGATTCCTTGCTTGTTGTCAGTCAAGTCAACGCTGAGTGGCAAGTCAAAGATTCAAAATTGATCCCCTATTAGAAGATTGCCTTAGCTCTCATAGGCAACTTCAAAGAATTTCAACTTAATCATGTCAAGAGGGAATACAATCACATAGCAGATGTTCTAGCCTGTCTGAGTTCCATTTTGTCTTTCAAAGACCGAGAATCCTGTCGTTCTTTCGAGATTGACAGACTTGATCAACCTGCCTTCATTCTAGCTGAACAAGTAAACCAAGCCACTCAAAAAGAGAAGCCTTGGTACCAGAACATCAAATATTTTATTAAAACCGGTGAATTTCCAACAGAGATGCCAAGAAAGGAGCAACGTGTGATCCAACGCATGTCAGCCCACTATTTCATCCTTGCCAATACTCTCTACCATCGTGGATTCAGTTTTGAGTATGCCAGATGCTTAGACAGAGACGAAGCAATGGAAGTTGTCCAAGAGGCACACGAGGGAATTTGCGGTGGTCACGTCGACTACCAAATGCTCATCAAACAAATCATTCGGGTAGGGTATTACTGAAAGACCATGCAACAAGATTGCCATCAATTTGTAAGAAAGTGTGCCAAATGCCAAATGCACGCACCTTCTATTTATGCGTCAGCCGCATACTTGCAGTCTGTGGTTTCTCCTTGACCTTTTTCAATGTGGGCCTTCGATGTGGTGGGCCCGATAACTCCTTCGACTTCTAATGGTCACAGATATTTTCTCGTAGCCACAGAATACTTTACCAAATGGGTCAAGGTTGTAGCTCTACGAACAGTAGAAGGCCGGTATGTGGTTTCTTTTATTCATAAGAACCTTCTTTGTTGTTTTGGCGTACCACATGATATTGTGTCAGACAATGGCAGCCACTTTAAGAATGAGCGGATAAAAAACTTTTGTTCAAAGTTTATGATTCATCATCATTTCTCGGCTCCGTATTATCCTCAAGGGAATGGTCAAGCAGAGGCAACCAACAAGATCTTGATCCGCATTCTGGAAAGAACTGTGGAAACGGGCCGTGATTGGCACGAGAAGATGCATGATGCACTTTGGGCGTATCGAACCACCATTCAGACTCCGACCAATGCTACTCCTTCAGAACTTGTTTATGGGACCAAGGTAGTATTACCTCTCCATGTTCAGAAACCCGCATTCAAATTTGCATCGCTCATCGAACTCCCGCTTGATCAGTATCAACAACAAAGGTTGGTACAACTTGACCTGTTGGACGAGAAGAGACTCAAGGCAGTAGAGTATACTCAAGCTTATCGCCAAAGGATAGCTCAACACTATGCTAAGTCAGTCATTGAGAGAAAATTCTGAGTTAACGATTTGGTGCTCAAATCGACAACTCATCTCAAGCATCGACCACGGGGCAAGTGGTCACCCATTTGGGAAGGCCCTTATGTGGTCAAGGAAGCGTTGCCTCGCAATTCCTATCGCTTGATCAACGCAGATGGTGTAGAACTGCCAGATCCAATCAATGCTCTGCACTTGAAGAGATTTTATACTTAAAATTTCCATTCTAACCTCTGTATTCTTCAAAGAGCTATTTTCAATAACAATGATCTTCTGTCGATTCTTTCTTCTCCATAATACTCGGGCATTTTATTTTTATACATCTATCTTCTCTTCAATACATGCAGGCAGGATCAGACAAACTCTTTCCTTCAATTTTATCAAATTTTATTAAATTTTCAGCAATTTTATTAAATTTTATCAATCTTTATTCTCGTAACCCTTTTAGGTTAAGGGATAAACCTGATGCCTTTTTCAATGAGCTACTCCTTTGTTCTTTTACCCTTTCAGGATAAGGGATACACCTGAACCTCGTCCCACGAGGTCCTATTGCCATTCGTGATAAGGGATAATCCTGAGACCCCTCATAGGAACAATATTGCTACCTATGAGAATTCTTTTGCAAAACAATTTTCGTCAATCTTTCTTTATTTTATAAATTTTTATCAATCTCGCCTTATTAATTTTCCTCAAAATTCTATTCTTCATTCCCCTTTCAGGTTAAGGGACAAACCTGAACCTCGTCCCCCGAGGTATTCTCTTTTAGGTTAAGGGATAAACCTGAACCTCGTCCTGCGAGGTCCTGTTTCTTTCAGGATAAAGGATAGTTTTGAAGCCTTCCATTATCAATTTTTCTCAAATTTCTACCGTTCTTTTTCAATTTTTATTGTCAATTTCATCAATTTTATTGATTATTTCCTTTTTGTCAATTATTTATCAATCTTTATCAATTTTGTCAATTTTCTCTTCAAGATAAGGGATAATCCTGAAAACCATCATGAATAAATTCAAATCTTAGGCCACCTTGGGTCAAGGATCTTGAATAAAATCCCTCATCCTCTTCATAATCGTCAAAATCTATTTGTACCTTTGTTAATCCTTCCAGAATTCGGCTCCCGGATTGGAATTATTTCCTTCCCATCTGAGTTTCGACTTAGGTTTTGTTTTTCATTTTTATTTATTTATTTATTTATTTATTTTTCTTTAAAGATCTAGGTTCCGACTCGTATCTCATTTTTATATTTCATTTTCAGAGTTTCGAGTTCCGACTCGATCTTCTTTTTGGATCTGATGCTCACATTAGACCAATTGTTACCTCAAAAATTCGTTTTCAAATTCGATTTTCCCTTTTTTTATTATTTTAAGATCTGGGTTCCGACTTGGGTCTCATTTTTATATTTCATTTCCGGAGTTTCGAGTTTCGACTCGAGCTTCCTTTTGAATCTGATGTTCGCGTTGGACCAATTGTTACCTCAAAAATTTGAGTTTTCAAACTCGATTTTCCCTTGTTTATTTTAAGATTCGGGTTCCGACTTGAGTCTCATTTTTATATCTCATTTTCGGAGTTCCGAGTTCCGACTCGGGCTTCCTTTTGGATCCAATGCTCGCATTTGACTAATTGTTACCTCAAAATTTTGAGTTTTCAAACTCGATTTTCCTTTTTTTATTTTTATATCTGGGTTCCGACTCGGGTCTCATTTTTTTTATATATATAATTCATTTTCAGAGTTTCGAGTTCTGACTCGGGCTTCCTTTTGGATCCGATGTTCGCATTGAACCAATTATTACCTCGAAAATTCGAGTTTTCAAACTCGATTTTCCCTTTTTTATTTTAAGATCTGGGTTCCGACTCGGGTCTCATTTTTATATTTCATTTTCGGAGTCTCGAGTTCCGACTCGGGCTTCCTTTTGGATCCGATGCTCGCATTGGACCAATTGTTACCTCAAAAAATTGAGTTTTCAAAATCAATATTCCTTTTTTTTATTTTTAGATTTGGGTTCCGACTCGGGTCTCATTTTTTTTTATAATTCAGTTTCGATGTTTCGAGTTTCGACTCGGGCTTCCTTTTGGATCTGATGCTCGCATTGGACCAATTGTTACCTTGAAAATTCGAGTTTTCAAACTCGTTTCTGCCTTATTTTTACTTTTAAAGATATGGGTTCCGACTCGGGTCTCATTTTTATATTTCATTTTCAGAGTTTTGAGTTCCGACTCAGACTTCCTGTTGGATCCAACACTCGTGTTGGAACCAACTGTTGCTTTGAAGATTCAAGTTTTCAAACTTAGGTTTTCCATTTTATCTTTAGTTTTAAAGATCCGGGTTCCGACTTGGGTTTTTCCTTTTATATTTTTGTTTGAAGATTCGGGTTCCGACTCAGGTTTTCCCCTTATCTTCCATTTTTGCGATTTCGAGTTTCGACTCAGATTTCCACTTTGATACAATGCTCGTATTGGACCAAAGTGTTCCTTTGAAAAATCGAGTTCTGGACTCAGATTTTCTCTCCCCTTCAGGATAAGGGATAATCCTAAAACACCGGCAATCATTCCCGCATCGATTTCCAAATATCTTAGGAGTGTCGGTTTCTTTTTCAAAATCCGGTACTCGTACTGGTGTAGTTTCCAAAAATCCAGTGCTTGTACTGGTGCATTTTCAAAATCCAATGCTCGTACTGGTGTGCTTTTCAAAATTCAGTGCTCGTACTGGTACATTTTCGAAATCCAATGCTCGTACTAGTGTGTTTTTCAAAATCCAGTGCTCGTACTGGTACATTTTCAAAAATCTAGTGCTCGTACTGGTACATTTTCAAAATTCAGTGCTCGTACTGGTGCGTCTTCAAAACCCGATGCTCGTACTAGTGCGTTTTCAAAATTCAGTGGTCGTACTTGTATATTTTCGAAATCCAGTGCTCATACTGGTGTGTTTTTTAAAATCCAGCGCTTATACTAGTACAATTTCAAAAATCCAGTGCTCGTACTGGTGCATTTTCAAAATCCAGTGCTCATACGGGTACATCTAGCGCTCGTGCTAGTGTCTGGTTGACTGATCAGTTAGCTCTCCAGGTTCAGTCTTTGCACTAACCATTTATAAACAATTCAAGCTCTAAATTCTCAATTACAACCTTCAATCTATCATTCTATCAAAAATTCAATCTTGTTCTGTTGCAAAGGACCCTCTTCAGGGAGAGATCGAGGGAGCTCGTTTCTTTCGCATGCAACCATCTTTTCGTTTGCAAGAACCCTTTTTCCAGGAAGAGTTTGAATGAACTCGTTTCTTTGCAAACTGTTTGCAAAACAACAATCCAATTTTTTACACAAAGGAATCCTTTTTCTAGGGAAAGCTTCGACGAAAGCCCGTTTCCTTTTGTGGCCCCCGATTTTCTCATCTTTGGCCAACCCCTTCACAGAGGACCCTCTTCTAGGGAGAGTGTGATGGACTCGTTCCTCTGTGATACTTTTTCAACCTTATTTTCAGTCGCCTTTCCATAAGAGAAGCCTAGAGATTAGGAGTTTTGACGAAAACTTAATTTCTCTTCGAAAGTTTCGTTTTGCAAACTTCTCCTCTTTAGGGAAGAGAGGAGTATTTTCTACTTTTCCATTCAGGTAAGGGATAAGCCTGAGTCTCTCTTTTGGGAAAAAAAGAGGAGAATTTTGTCATGGATGTGTTAATTCGACGTCAAGCAATTACTTTCATCAAGGATTTCAAGAATATTTTGCCAATCTGCTATCAGAAACCAGTTGTTGGTCTCAAAGCTTTCATTGCACAAAGAATTTCCTCAAACTATCTTCAGTATTATCTTCAAAAGGACAAGACTTTTGCAAAGAAAGAACTGAATTCAAGCTTTTTTTGTTGGTCAACCAAGAGGATGAAGAAAAATCTTCCATATGATCGGCAAAGGAAAATTCAATGATGTTGAAAAGCCATAAGTGAATTGATATTGATCATAGCTATGGCAC
Source organism: Nuphar pumila (assembly GCF_984573655.1). Lineage (NCBI taxonomy): Eukaryota > Viridiplantae > Streptophyta > Magnoliopsida > Nymphaeales > Nymphaeaceae > Nuphar > Nuphar pumila. Next base: position 58,196,441 of record NC_143253.1, on the reverse strand, counting down.
ATTCTTAAAGATCATTATTTTGGCAATAAGACTGGAAATATCCTGGGCAATAAAAGAACCTACCCAACCCATATCTCCTCAGACATTTGAGCTGCCATCAAATATCTGTAAAAGGGATCTCTCAATTGTCATCAAGATGAAGACGAATATGCGAGCTAGACCCTCGGGGCCAAAGAAGATTTGGATCAACTCCGAGATGAAGGAGTTTGTGATGGATCTTTCCAGGGAACGTACACCGTCAAGATGAATGCGACTGCGATGAACCTCCCAACAAACCCTAAAAGATATTTGATTTCTGCTATCATTTAGAGATTTTTGGACCAATGAGCCCATATCATCAGTATAATTCCTGAGAGAAAGAAGGATCGAAGCATCTCCAAGATGAAGAAGTTTGTGACATACCCTTCCCTAAAAAAAAGAAAAGTCAGGACATCTCCAAAATGAAGAATGATGTAATAAGCTTCTCCCAAAAACCCAAGAAAGCTCCGTGACTCAAAAGAATGCAAAAGATCATTATAGAAAAAGCCCCAAGATATCAAACTGCCAAAACTGCCATGAATTATCTTTTATCTATGTGAAATTCTTCTATCAATATCTTTTCATTCAATTACTTTTATGAAGCTAAGAATATTTCTTCTCTTTTCATATCAAGGAAATTGATATCTTCCTTGAAGAAACTCAACAACAGCAAAGTTGAATTTGATTCCTGATTCTATGGAGTTAGCCCAATTGGAGCTAATACTCTAGGTAGAAAGAGGTGATATTTTCGCACATATGGACATAGTTTAATCATTCTGAATCAACTACAATTTTTTGGCATCTTATTGGCAATATTTTAGTTATCCCAACATAAAGTAAGAACTTGATGTTTGTTTTAACGTATCCCGACGTCATCCCTAATTAGGATAAAAAAGTTCTTCCCTTTTGTTTGATCTGAGTCTCTCGGATCTGCACACTTCCCTGTGTTCCCCACTATCCCACCATAAACACTTTCCGCTCAGGATAAGGGTTAAACCTGAACTTTCTGCAAGAGGTCTTTTTGTTTTTAAAAGTTGATTTAGTCTCAGCAATAAGGCTCCCAAGAACATCCCTTTTTCAAGCTTTAGGGAACCCCATTTTCCTCCTTTTTTAAACCCCTCTTAGACTTGTTGTGCAAAGTCTAGAGGTCCCATCACAGTTTCCTCGCTCCTCGAGGATTCCATTCAGACTAAGGATTAAACCTGTTACCTCGCTCCATGGGGTATCACCCGCTCAGGTTAAGGGTCAAACCTATACTTTCTACGAGAGATCATCGATTTCAAAAACTGATTTAGTCTTAGCAATGAGGTGCCCAAGATCATCCCTTTTCCAAGCTTTAGGGAACCCCATTTTCCTTCTTTCGCAAACCCCTTTTGGATTTTTTCGTCCAAACTCCGAAGGCCCCATCAAGGTTTATTCATTTTGAGGATTCCGTATGGTCGACCCCTTCAGGTTAAGGGCTAAGCCTGAAACTCGCTCCTCGAGGCATCGTCCCTTTTAGGTTAAGGGTTAAGCCTGAACCTCGCTCCATGGGGTATCTTCCATTCAGGTTTGGGTTAAACCTGAGCCTCGTTTAGACGAGGTAGTTATTTTACTCCCATCATGGTTTCTCATCGTGGAATCCATGTTCTTCATAGCCATCTAAGAAAGGATCATACTTGAGCTTCATCTCACGAGGCATCTTTTCAAAAATGTCCTATCAAGGTCCTCATGTATTTCTTTCCTCATTCAATTCATCTTGATATATCTTCGTCCCATCTAGGTTAAAGGTTAAACCTGAGTCATTCCAAAAAGTTGATCTTGTCTCACCCATGAGACTTGATCAAAATTCTTATCTTCACCACTCCAGGACCTCTATCCAAAGTCCCAACACAATTTCCTCATTTCTGTTATCCAGTCATATCATTTTTTTTTTGAGGATTTCGTCTTCCCAAAGCCATTTAGAATAAGGTATTAAGCCTGAGGAACCATGTCTTTCAAATGAAATTCTTCCACACCTAGTTCAGGTCTGCTGACTGGGACATTTTTCAAAATTTGGAGTGTTTTCTTTGCCACTAAGCTCGGCTTTCAACCGGCTTACTAGCAAAGAGGGGCATTTGTGAACACCTCAAATTTTTCAAAATTTTATAAATATTCCCTTTTCTCCCTTGTGTGATCATCGCAAAATTTTTCCTCTCTTGGTATTTCTCTCTCTTCCTTCTCTTTTTCCTTTCTAACCTTTATTTTTTCCCTTTTTTGAAAGGAGAAAATAAAAAGACAGAAAGAAAGAGAGAAGAGAAAAGAAAGAAAAGAGAAGAGAGAGAGTAACTCTTTTGCGAAGGTCTCACTTGACCTTAATTTTGAAAAGATTTTAAAAGATTGATTACTCACCTCCGTTTTGAAATATTGCGAGAAAAAAATAGGAGACGGGGATCGCTCATCGGTACGAGGTTCGATCGTTCCTAGCGCCTTTACCAGGGGTAATCAAACCAAGGATCGAATTTATGTCTTTTGCTTTGCCTTAATATTAACTAAGAATTTATTCTAAGTCTAAATGCACACAGAATCATGCTTGTGTGATGCAATGATGTATGCTCTTTTAAAAAGAATGATTTGGAAATCTGAGATTTTTCCAAGTGATTTATGAAGTAAATGTGATTCGAAATATTTTAACTTAGAACTTGAGATAGATCAAGAAAGATGTTTGAAGCTCTAAGTCTTTGAAATAATCAGAGTTTGGGAGATAAATCTGGAATTTGAAAGAAATGAAAAGAAATGAAGTTTCTGAGTTAGAAATGAATTTGGAGTTTTGAATTTTGAACTGGGATTTAGGAGAGGGAATGAACATTTAAAATGGAATTAAATTCTATATTTGAAATTTGAGATCAAAATGAGATTTGAGAAATCCAAATAGAATTGAGAAACGGAATTGGTTTTGGGAATTTTGAGAATCAAGATAAACTTGGATTTTGAAATCTGGAATGAAAATAGAATTGGATTTGAAAGTTGGAATTGAGAATAGAATTTGATTTGAAATCTAGAATTCAAGATGGAATTTGAATCCAAAGTCTGGATCCTAAATAGAATTGAGATCCAAGATGAAAATGAATTCTGAATTTAGAATCCAATGACGGAATTCGGATCTGAAGTCTGAGATCCAAGATGTAATTGGATCCAATTTTTGGAATGGAATTTGGATCTGAAGTCTGAGATCCAAGATGGAATTGGATTCTGGATCCTAAAAATGGGTTTTGGACCTGAAGTCTGAGATCCAAGATGGAGCTGGATTCTAGATCCTAAAAATGGGTTTTGGATCTGAAGTCTGAGATCTAAGATGGAGTTGGATTCTGGATCCTAAAATGGATTTTGGATCTAAAGTCTGAGATCCAAGATGAAGTTGAATTCTGGATCCTAAAATGGATTTTGGTATGAAGTCTGAGATCCAAGATGGAGTTGGACTTTGGATCCTAAAAATGGGTTTTGGATTTGAAGTCTGAGATCCAAGATGGAGTTGGATTCTGGATCCTAAAATGGATTTTGGATCTGAAGTCTGAGATCCAAGATGAAGTTGAATTCTGGATCCTAAAATGGATTTTAGATCTGAAGTCTGAGATCCAAGATGGAGTTGGACTCTGGACACTAAAATGGATTTTGGATCTGAAGTCTGAGATCCAAGATGGAATTGGGTTCTAATTTTGGATTTGGATTTTGAAAGTCCAAAATGGGACTTTTGAAGATGGGTCTGGGTTTTGAAAACCCAGATTGAATTTAAAATTTAAGAAAAGTCAAATTTTGAGATTCAGAATCAATCTCAAACTTTGATTTTGAATTTCAAGATAAGAAAATAAACTTGATTGTGAATCAAAAGATGAATCAGGGATTTCAAAGTTAAATTAACTTTGAAATTGGTTTTGAGATATTGTTTTGAATTGGAAATTGCAGTTAGAATACAAAATGATTTTAGAATTTCAAAGTCAAATTGGACTTTGAAATTGATCCTTGAAATAAGATAGAATTGAATTTGAATCTATAAATAGGAATTGATTTAAGAAATGAAGAAGGTATTTGAAGAATTATCTCAAAAATCACTTGGAGTTTTAAAAGAGAATTTTGAAAATATAATGCTATTCTATCCTAAATGATGAATGAATTAAAAGGATTTGAAATTAGATTTGAAAATCATATCTCATTCTTTAAATGAATTAAAATAAGATTGAAGATATAATACATCCTTGACTATGGTCATTGAATGTATTATATAACAATCATATTAGAATTCAGGTGAAGAATAAAACATATTTTGGTGCTTTTATAGAGTTTAAAATGAAATTAGCTCTCAATATATCCTGACTATGGCCATTGATATATATTGAGCTAATTTTAAACTAAACTCTGATAAAAGAGGAAAATATTTAGAAAAATATGATAGTTTTTGAAAGGGATCCAGTGTGGATCCAATGTTATTCCATAGAAGGTGAAAATCCTAAGTCTTGTTCACATCCTGACTATGGTCATTGATGTGAATCATCGACTTAGGATTTAATCACCTTTTATAAAATGGTGCACGTGTCATTTGTGTGCCCATTTGTGAAATTTTGAAATAAAAGAAGAGAATGATGTGAAAACAAGCGATTCATGACATTTATAAAGCTCATTCATTCTAATCTAGGACGGGAAATATAGAGTTTTCATTAATATCTAGCTTATTACAAATTTGGGAATGCAAAGGAATAATAACCTCCTAAATCTATACAATTTCTAAATATTTCCTGCAAAACACTTAGTTATTATAAAGTGAGAGGAAAATGGAAATGGCAAAATATTTACACTGCATCTAAGGATACCGATAATTAGATAGACATGCCTAAATAGAAAAGAACATATATATGAGACACAATGGCATATTCTGTATATATGAGAGAATGTGCATATATACATGTACATATATATGTATATATATATATGTGTGTGTGTGTGTATATACATATATATAACACCATAGGTAAATGAAAACCTATATGAGAGGGCATATGCAATGGATGAAGGCAAGAGCCAGGATGGTCCAAGGTGAACCGTCCTGAAATGTAACAGCCATAGCTGTTTGTGGTGAGCTATTATGAAAATGGAAGATCCTAGTGGCTTTTTGTGAACTACTTGTGAGAACTCATAGTTTGTGGCAAGTCTATATACAATGAATGTCCTGTAGTGCCCATTTGTGAATTGCTAAGGAAAAGAAATTTTAACTTTATGATGCTACTCTGAGGGGAGGGCTGGAAATGCAATGTTGTTGGTGGTAACAACAGGGGCTGTTGAGACACCTACAGTAGGTGGCATGAAGTGGAAGGAGGGCTGGAGTCAATGTGGTGCTGGTGAAGGCAAAACGCAGAAAAATGCTGCTGTGTAGCAGGGGGGTGATAGGTAGTATGAATTTGAGTTTGCGCCTGAAGATGCTGAGGTAATAGCATTTGCTATTGATGCTGTTGCAAACACTAAATGTAGTTCATTGACTAGATGATGATTGATGAGCCTACAGTGATGGTGTCTGATTTATAACCCAAAACCCATTGTATTCAAACCAAATGATGGATGTGGTGGAGGCCTTTGGTCATCTATCTGTTTAAAGCTATTGATTGAGCATTATATATATTGATGACATCGATCCTTGTGTATAAGATGAGGAGATTTTGTTGCTCAAGGTTGGAAAGAGGACAACCAGCGCTGTGGAAAACTTAGAGAATATGTCACAAGGTGTCACAAGGGAGATTTTGGGGATATCTGTTACTTGGACAGGCTTAAAAGCAATAATGATAACCTATGAACCAATTTGTTCATGCTAGAGAGTCCAACACATGATCATCAAGCCACAGAAACTATTACCTTCTATTGATTGAATTATTACAAACAATATAAATCAATCCACGAAATAAGCAGTCAAATGGTCTATTTGGAGAAAATAAAAAAAAACATGCTGAAAGAAATGAACATTTGAATCAAAGGAAAGATTGATTAACCCAAGTAAATACTCAAGCTAATGCTAAATCCAAAGTAGATATCTAAAGTGCACATTAATGTAGTTAGACTAGTGTACTTACACCTCACATAAGTAGCCGATGTGAACAACAAAAGTAAATTTAACTCAACTTACTGTTTAATCCCCTACGAAAGAAATTAACATCCATTACCATAGTCTGTAGATACAATTAACCGTGTGAATGTAAAAAAAAACCCTGTAATGAAAACTCCAATTAATCATTTGATCCTCAAACAATTGTAACATAAATACCATGACAGACTTGATATATTACAGTAACTAAACAAAGAAATAAAAGGAAAATACAAGCAATATACATAACAATGGAATAAAATACAAGATTCAGGCCACAGAAAGATAAATCTGGAACCCGTTAATGCTGAGATGAGGTTGTATTCGTCGTTCACAAGGGGATGGAACTGTGTCTCTGGTCAGAATTTGCTGTTGTGCAAAATGCCACTGTACTTTGCCGATTCAATCATTTGTAGATGGCTTTTTGTAATATAACTGCCTTATGGAGATCCACGATTTCAACTTCAGAGGATATGATTCTCAACTTTGGGGTGTCTCTTATTTCCCCTGGTCATCAGGACCATTCCCCTTTATGGGTATTTAAACAGGTTCATAAAGTCCATTTCCTTCACTTTCAGGGCTGAGGTATGAATTTCTTCAATCGGATAACCCATAAATTATCCTCAACACCGAATGATTCAAACGAACCCCTTAATGACTTTTAGAAATTTGTATATGAGGTATGCTGAATGCAATACAGGAGAGTTGGTATATAACATAAATTTGCAAAAAAATAGGATGCACTGTAATGCTATGCATAGTTAAATTAACATGAAAGGGAAGATGCAGATAATCACTACAGCCCTCATGTAACAACACAGTCCTGTAATTAACATCACGCAGTGTCGAACCATAATATAATATGAAGCAGAAAAGGGGAATCCCGAATAATGGGTAATATAATACAACAATGGTAGATATATATGAATACAGGGGACCATTAATTTCCACCGAAATGGGGAAAATGATATCTGTGATGAAATCCAAATGGAAATACATAGAAAAACGAATGAAAAGGAGAAGAAAAAGAAATGTTGGATCATAGATGTTCCATTAATATAGCAACAGGGGGGCGATCCTGCTATATGCAAGTCAACCCCACCTTTTATGCATTTTGATAAAATGAAATAGGAGGATTAAAATGATAAAAGTGAAATTTCTATAGAAGATTAAAACAAAACAGAAAGAAACTCAGAAGGAGAACTTCAAGAAAGAATAATGTAAAACTGGAACAGCAATGAACAACGTAAAGAGCAGGAAAGAAAAGGGGCTACCTATCGTGATTTGGTGAAAACTCTGATTGCAGATGGATAGATTTGATCCTTCAATGTCTTCTGCGATCACGGTCTATGCTCCGGTTAGGAGGAAGGGGCGATTCTGTGGTGGAGTCGACGTAAAGTTGCAATGGTGGAGGATCGACTTCCAGTTGTTTGAGGTTCAATGGCGGATCGAGCTTTTGTTCATTTGTTGCAGGGTTAATCAGAATTGCTCGATGGAGCTTTTGCAACAGGATCGACCTCCTTTGGTCGATGGGGAAGAGAAGCAGGGGAGGAGAGAAAGGAAAAAAAAAGGGGAAGGAAAAAAAATCCGATGACAGAAGGATGGAGGGGTGATAACGGGTGAGGAAGAGAGAGCCCTGCGTGATTCTTTTAAAGGGGGAGAAGGAAGGTTCGAGAGGGAGAAATCGGTTGGAGATGAGTGGCTAATAGAGAAGAGGAGGATCAGAGGGTTTGAGGAAGAGGGTTTCGGTGAGGGTTTCCGATGGAGAGAATACGAGAGAAATCGGGAGAGAGAGAGAGAGAGGGCTGCCCATTTTAGGGTTTCTCTCTCTCTTTGTTTTCTTTTTCGAATACCCCCTTTGATTTTATCAAATTTTCTAAAATAAGGTTTTTTCAAAAGGATGATTTTTTCAAAAAGGTGGTTTTTAAGAGTTTTATTTTTTTCCTTTTTGATTTTCCTATCTTTTTTGTTCTTTTCTTGAGATTTTGATTTTTTGCTCTTTTTCTTTGAAATTTTCTACATTTTTTGTATTTTTAAGAATAAAAATTCTAGAACTAGGGAAAATGAGAGATTAAACTATTTTCGGGATTTTTTGAGAAATATTTACAAGAGAGGGGTTTTCTGAGAATTTTAACGTTGCTCTTTTGGAAAATCCTTTAGAAAATGGGTTAGAAATGAAAATTGGGTCTCGTTTTCAACAAAACCGAGAAATGAATGAAAATTTTATCAAAAATTGACCTGATTATTCAAAAGATGGACCTAGGGGCAAAGAAGGAATTTTTTGATTTCTTTAGAAAATTTGGGGTGTTCACAGATGCCCCTCTTTGCTGCTAAGCCGGTTGTAAGCCGAGCTTAGTGGCAAAGAAGACATGCCAAATTTTCTTTTAAAATGCCCCAGTCAGAATGTCTGAACTGGGTGTGGAAGAATTTGTTTTGAAAAGCTTTATTTTTTAGGTTTTATACCTTGTCTTGAAAGGTTTTGGCAGGAACGAAATCCTCAAGAATGAAAGTAATTTGGACAGAAGAAAATGTGGAGATTGTGATGGGACTTTGGGATTATTATCCCGAAATGGTAGAATGAGAGATTTTTTTGAAGAAGTCTCATGGCTGAGACAAAGATAAGAATTTTTTAGAAGACAGGTTTAGCCCTTAACCTGGATGGGACATTTTTGAAAAATACCTCGTGAAACGAGGTTTAGGTATAATCTTTATTTGAAATGGATGCACAAAGCATGAATTCCTCGATGGGAAGAACCATGATGGGACTAGGATAAATACCTCACCAGAATGAAGCAATTCTCTTTAAAAGGTATATATAATGCTAGGTTGTATCAAAATATATACGGAGCATTTATTTTATTTTTGGATAACCAAAAAAATTTGCCAATAAGATGGAATTGTAGTCGATTCAACTGCTTGAAAGTGTCCACGTATGTGCGAACGATGCTTCCTCTTTTTACCTAGAGTATTTCCTTTAATGAGGTTAACTCCTTGGATTTCAGAGTAAGATTCAAAATTTAAAGTTGTTGAGTTTCTTCAAGGAAGCTATCTATTTTCTTGACATGAATAGGGAAGAAATACTCTTAATTTCATAAAAGCAAGCAGCGAAAATACATTGATGAAAGGATTTTGCATAAGAAAAGATGATTCCTGGCAATTTTGGCAGTTTGATATCCTGGGACTTTTCCATAATGATCTTTTTGGCACTCTTTTTGAGACATTAAGCTTTCTTGGGTTTTTCGGGGGAGTTCATTACATTATCCTTCATTTTGGAGATGTCGTGGCTTTTCTTTCTTTTTTGAGGAAGGGTACGTCACAAACTCCTTCATCTTGGAGATGCTCCGATCCTCCCTTTTCTTAGGAATTATATTGGCTCAGTGGTTAAAAATCTCTAGATGATAGCAGAAATCAAATATCTTTTAGGGTTTGCTGGGAGGTTCAGCGCAGTCGTCTTTATCTTGACGGTGATCTGAACGTTCCCTGGAAGGATCCATCACAAACTCCTTCATCTTGGAGATGATCTGAATCTTCTTTGGCCCCGGAGGTCGAACTCGCATATTCGTCTTCAACTTGACAGGAATTAAGAGATCCCCTTTGTGGATATTTGATTGAAGCTTAAATGAATGAATGAGGAGATATGGATTGAGTAGATTCTTTTTATCGCTCAGGATATTTCCACTGCCTGATTGCCAGAAAATCAACTTTAAACATGCGTCATAGCTATGATCAATATTGATTCGCTTCCAACTTTTCAACATCATTGAATATTTCTTTTGCTAATCATACCAAGGATATTTCTTACATCCTCTTGGTTGATCAACAGAGAAAAGATTTGAATTTTACTCTTTTCGCAAAAAGCTTCACCCTTTTGAAAAGAATACTAGAGGTAACCTGAGGTGATTCTTTTGTGCACTAAAATATTGGAATCAACACATTTTTAGCAGATTGGCAAGATTTTTGAGAATCCTTGGTGAAATAGCCACTCAATATGGATTTTGATAAGACCTAGGGCTGAAATTTTTAATTTTTTGGCAATTTTGATCAGTAAAACTGGATTTCACAAGACCAACTTAAAAAATGAGGTTAAGTAAAGAATTTGGGTGAAGGACCTAGGTAGAAGAATTTGGTAAAAGAATTTGCTAAAGGACCAAATGTTAAACTGAAATTTGAGAAGGATTTTGATAAAAGAATTTTTGGTAAAAAAAAAAGATTTTGGTAAAGGATCAGTGTTAAACAGGAATTTGAAGGACGAATTTAAAAAAATTGGAAACTTGAAGGGTCAATTTTGAGGAAATTGGAAATTTGAAGGAGCAATGTAAAACTAGGATTTTGAAGGACCAATTTGAGAAATTGGAATTTGGAAGGACCAATGAAAACATTGGAATTTTGAAGGACCAGTGTAGAAACTGAATTTGAAGGACCAATTTGTGAGAATTGGAATTTTTGAAGGACCAATGCAAACATTGGAATTTTGAAGGACCAATTTAAGAAGTTGGAATTTGGAATGACCAATGTAAACATTGGAATTTTGAAGGACCAGTGTAAAACTGGAATTTTGAAGGACCAATTTATGAAATTGGAATTTTGGACGGACCAATGTAAACATTGGAATTTTAAAGGACCAGTGTAAACTGGAATTTTGAAGGACCAATTTATGAAATTGGAATTTTGGAAGGACCAATCTAAACATTGGAATTTTGAAGGACCACTGTAAGACTGGAATTTTGAAGGACCAATTTATGAAATTGGAATTTTAAAGGATTTTGATGAAGGACCAGTGTTGGACTGGGTTTGGAAGGACCGATGTGAGAATTGGTTTAGATGAAATATCAATGTGAGAATTGGATTTGATGAAGGATTTTGATGGAGGACCAGTGTTAGACTGGATTTTGAAGGACCAATGTGGGAATTGGATTTCGAAGGACCATTATAGAAGGTTGTGTTGCTTCTATGAATGGTTTCAGGATTATCCCTTATCCTGAACGGAAACTTAGGTTTATCCATTAACTTGAAGGGGAAAGAATGAATTTTAAAGAGAATAAACCTGAATTCAGATATTCAAGAAGATTGAACATATAAAGGGCGAAACTCGAGTTGGAACCCGGATCTTCAAGATAAAAGATAAAAGAGAAAATTGAGTTTGAAAACTTGAATTTTCGACGCAACGATTGGTTCCAACACGAGTATTGGATCCAAAAGGAAGTCTGAGTCGAAACCCGGAACTTCAAATGAAAGATAAAAGGGGAAGACCCGAGTCGAAACCCGAATCTTAAAAGGAAAAGATAGAAGAAAAGCCCGAGTTTTTGGAACTCAAATTTTTTAAAGAAAACGATTCATCCAATGCGAGCATTAGCACCAAAGGGAAGCTCAAGTCGGAACTCGAAACTTTCAAAGAAAATATAAAAAGGAAGACCTGAGTCAGAACCCGAATCTTAAAAGGAAAAGATAAAAGAAAGCGATTGGTTCAATGCGAGCATTAGAACCAAAGGGAAGCTCGAGTCGGAACTCAAAACTTCAAAAGAAAAGATAAAAGGAAGACCCGAGTCGGAACCCAAATCTTAAAAGGAAAAGATAAAAGATAAAAGAAAGCGATTGGTCCAATGCAAGCATTAGAACCAAAGGGAAGCTCGAGTCGGAACTCAAAACTTCAAAAGAAAAGATAAAAAGGAAGACCTTAGTCGGAACCCGAATATTAAAATGAAAAGATAAAAGATAAAAGATAAAAGAAAGCGATTGGTCCAATGCGAGCATTAGAACAAAAGGGAAGCTCGAGTCGGAACTCGAAACTTTAAAAGAAAAGATAAAAAGGAAGACCCGAGTTGGAACCCGAATCTTAAAAGGAAAAGATAATAGATAAAAGAAAGTGATTGGTCCAATGCGAGCATTAGAACAAAAGGGAAGCTCGAGTCAGAACTTGAAACTTTAAAAGAAAAGATAAAAAGGAAGACCCTAGTCGGAACCCGAATCTTTAAAAGAAAAAAATAAAAGATAAAAGAAAGCAATTGGTCCAATGCGAGCATTAGAACCAAAGGGAAGCTCGAGTCAGAACTCGAAACTTCAAAAGAAAAGATAAAAAAGAAGACCCAAGTCGGAACCCGAATCTTAAAATAAAAAGATAAAAGAAAACGATTGGTCCAATGCGAGCATTAGAACCAAAGGGAAGCTCGAGTTGGAACTCGAAACTTCAAAGGAAAAGATAAAAGGAAGATCTGTGTCGGAATCCGAATCTTTAGAAAGAAAAGATAAAAGAAAACCCGAGTTTTTGGAACTCGAATTTTTAAAGGAAACGATTGGTCCAATGCGAGCATTAGAACCAAAGGGAAGCACGAGTCGGAACTCGAAACTTCAAAAGAAAAGATAAAAGGAAGACCCGAGTCGAAACCCGAATCTTTAAAAGGAAAAGATAAAAGAAAATGATTGGTCCAATCAGAACCAAAGAGAAGCCCGAGTCGGAACTCGAAACTTTAAAAGAAAAGATAAAAGAAAGACCCGAGTCGGAACCTGAATCTTTAAAAGGAAAAGATAAAAGATAAAAGAAAACGATTGGTCCAAAGCGAGCATCAGAACCAAAGGGAAGCCCGAGTCGAAACTCGAAACTTCAAAAGAAAAGATAAAAGGAAGACCCGAGTCGGAACCTGAATCAAACTTATCAAGATTATCTTTGGTATTTAACAAGAAGCATTTACTACCAAAATTTTTGAAATATGAGATCTTTGGTATACGATCATAATAAAATTCAAAACATGTTTTATGTAAGATTGGTTGAATAAGAAACACAGTTTAAAACATAACATGCTGCATTTATTGCTTCAGCCCAAAAGTATTTTGGTAAATTTTTATCTTAAAGCATAGTTCTAGCACATTCTTGAAAAGTTCTATTCTTTCTTTCAACAACCTCATTTTGTGGATCCGCTCTAGGAAAAGCAAAGTTGTGAGATATACCATGTAAATCACAATACTTTATAAAAGATTCAATTTCAAATTCACCACCATGATCACTATGAATTTTAATAATAGATGCAGAATTTTTATTTGTAATTCTTCTACAAAGTTTGGAAAATTCAGAAAAAGCATCATTTTTGCTTTTTAGAAAAATCACCCATGTAAATCGAGAATAATCATCTACTATAACAAAAGCATACTTGCTACCATTCAAACTTTGAATTCTAGATGGTCCAAATAGATCTAAATGTAAAAGTTCAAGAGGATGTTTTGTTGAAACTATATCTTTTGCTTTAAAAGAACTCTTGATTTGTTTACCCATTTGGCAAGCATCACATAAGTGATCCTTCTTATATGGTATTCTAGGTAGGCCTCTAACAGGATCATTCTTGGATAACTTGGAAATAATTTTAAAGTTAACATGTCCAAGTCTCTTGTGCCATAACCATTGAATTTCATTTGAAACAATAAGACATTTTTCATTAAAAGTGGGTAACTCATCTAGATAAAGTTCATACACATTGTTCCTTCTTTTACCTTTAAAAATAATCTTTTTAGATTGAAAATTAGAAATTAAGCATAAATCATGTTCAAAAGAAACAAAAAAACCTTTATCACATAATTGACTAATGGATATGCATTAAACCATCTACTAAAAGAACATTTTCTATCAAGGAAAATTTTGGATTACCAATGTTACCTATACCGATTACTTTTTCCTTGTTATTGTCACCAAAGGTGACGGTTCCTCCATCCTTACTTTGAAGGGTGAAAAATAACTCCGGCCTTCCAGTCATATGTTTGGAACAACCGTTGTCCAATATCCATTTGCTCCTTATTTTGTGTACCTACAACAAAATTAGAAGACAACGCATTTGACCCCTTTCTATTTTTGGGTCTATGAGAGTTAGTCTTAGGAACCCATATCCATTTAGATTTTGGTTTCCTTTGATAATAAATATTCTTTCTATAAAAAGATTTAGCATTTCTAGAGTAATCATGTCTAGGCTTATAAGCATTATAAGTTCCATGATTAGATGCATTTCTATTATAACAAGAAAATTTAGTTCTTTGAACAAATGGTTGAGAATATTGTCTTTGATTCTTCACCACATAGTTTAGTCTATTTTGAGTATCAAAGAAGCTATATCCCAATCCAATTTTATTAACCGAGCATCTTTGAGAATCAAGAAGTCTTTCTAGATTCTCTTGTCCATTTGTGAATTTGGTCACTATAAAAAGAAAATCATTTTATTTTTCTTTTAGACTAGCTATTTCTTTTTGTAAGAGATTGGTTCTAATTCCAATTTCTTTTATCCCAAATGCTTGATAAGAGTTTTCTTTCTTGAGATCTTCTATCTCTTGAAGTAACACTTTGTTGTGAAAGTCAAGAGTTGAATTTATAGTTTTTAACTCTTTGTTTTTAGAACTTAGACTCTTAAATTTAGCATATAAATCATTAAATGCTTCTAATAAATCATCATACTCAAATTGACTTATCGAGTCTTCTTGTGCTACAAAGCACATGTTGGCGACTTCTTCATTTGATTCTTTATCGGAAGAGGAGTCACTATCATCCCAACATGCATGAAATGCCTTTTTCTTCTTGGGTTCTTCTTCTTGTCTATCTTGAAGTTGGACTTCATATGTCATTAAGTTACCAACCAAATCTTCAAGAGTAAGAGTGTTTAAATCATTTGCTTCCTCTATAGCTGTGGTTTTTCTCTCTCATTTAAGAGTTAAACACCTTAGAATTTTTTTGACTAAATCCACTTGTGAATATTCTTTTCCAAGGGATTTTATAGTGTTAGTAATATCGGTCATTCTAGTTATCATGTCTGATATAGATTCATTTTGTTTCATTTTAAACAATTCAAATTTATGAACTAAAGAAGCAATTTTAGATTCCTTTACCTTTGACGTACCCTCGTGAGTCATGAGAAGAGTATGCCAGATTTCATTTGATGTAGAGCATTGAGAGATGCGATTGAACTTTACCTTGTCAATGGCACAATACAATGCATTCATAGCTTTGGCATTAAGTGAAGCAGTCTTCTTTTCTTCATCGGTCCATTGACTGAAATCAGATGATAGCATTTGGTACTTTTCTGAAACAACTCTCCAAATTTCGAGATCCATGAATTGTAAGAATATTGTCATTCTCACTTTCCAGTATCCATAGTTTGTTCCATCGAAGAGAGGAGGACGAACAAAAGAGCATCCTTCTTTGTGCTGAGTTGATGTTGTTGCCATGCTAGATGATGGTAAGATCAAAATATAGCTAACTTGCTCTGATACCAAATGAAAGTGTTATTGGATCAAGGCAACGAAAACTAATAAAGGGGTGAAGAGTGCTTCTAAATAGCATCTTTGGAATTTTGATGGATTTTGAGATACACAAAGCAATCACACAAAGAACACAATAATTTATCCTGGTTCAATCTTTCCCGACCTACATTCAGTCCCCAAGCAAAACCAGCTTAAGATTTCAACTATCAACCTTATGTAACTACAAGATCATACACAGACCAAATTCGGTCTCACTTTCAGTAACAAATCTACTGAAAGCAAACAACTCCTTTAAACCAAGGAGTCATTTCCTTTTACAGAAAAATGAAATAAGTAACAACTTACAAACAACCTACGAGCCCTTCTTATAAATGCAAATGAGATGCAATTGGCTTTTGAGGTTGTTGAAATACTCAACTCATGAATTCACTGTCTCTCAAAGAAATTTGAGTGAAAAACTGAAGTGAAAAATATCAAGTGAGTAAGAAAATGAATATGAATGAAAAGCAAAGAGTAATTCAATGTAATTCGATTGGATTGCATTGCTTTTGAGTATGGAATGCACTCATATTTATAGTTGAAAGATTCCATCTGTTGAGGGTATGAAACGGTGTCAAACAGTCAATTTTGAACGATCAAAATGTTTGAAAAATGAAAAGACACGCCTTTTAAAAGTTTCATAAAAAATGACAAAATTAGTCGACTGGAACAGTAGTTAGTCGACTGATAATTCACTATTAGTAGACTGACAGTTATCGTCGGTCGACTAATGTGTTTATCAAGCCGTTTGAAAATCTTAAGTTTTGAAACTTAGTCGACTGATAATATCATCAGTAGACTGAAATTTTTTTAAGTCGACTGCTGCTAAATTTTTTCTGAAAATACATGTTCTATCCAGTCGACTGATAAAATCATTAGTCGACTGCTGCTAAATTTTCCAGAAAACAGACATTCTGTCTGGTCGACTGATAAAACCTTCGGTCGACTAATTTGACAAAAATGATATTTTACTTAGAAAATTTGGCGCGAAAGGATTAGTCGGTTGGTGAGTCTATTGGTCGACTAATAAACATGAAAAATTAAATTAACAGTTTTCAAAAAAGATTTTCATGAAGGGTTCTTTTAGAAAAGTTTTTCTAATGACTTTTTAGGTGAAATGGAACCGAAATATGTACTTTAAGTAAGGCTCTTACAAGAATCTAAGACTTTTAATGAATTTTACATTTGCACACTAGTCTTCAAAGATTCTTCATCGAATTCTTCAATTCTTTTCATCTTTCTTCATTGCCTTAGCTGAAATGCAGTTGATTCACTTGTTCATCATCAAAACCTTATACTTGAAGTATCATGTACGGCTTCATTATCGTAACAGCGGGAATTGGTGATCTAATCTTAACAATTGGCTATAGCTGATGTGGCAAATGACCCAGATAGCTGATATTGGAGTTGGGGTATACGGTCAGGAAGGATGCCAATCATGTAATGACATCAGATTTTACTGTGAGTCGGCTCAGATCCTTAAAAGGATCACTATTTGCCCATAGGACATCTGCTCAGGGTGTAGGAAAACATTGTTCTGCATGGGTTTGGATTGGCCACAGCCAGCCGTGGCCCCGAATTTTTTTGGCATTGGCATATATCTATCTCCACAAGGGCAATCTCATCTGCTTCTGTCTTACGCAGAGCCTGATGACAACTGTGAGCAGCATGTGCTTCTTTGTCACGTCATTTTGGGAAATATAGAGTAAGTTCAGCCTGGGTCTCATCAATTTCACCCAAGTGATAAAAAAATGTCTTTTTGACAATGGTGTTGATAATTTGAATGATCCAAGACATTACATTGTCTGGAGTACTCACAGGAATGTACACATTCTTCTTGAATATGTTTTTAAGTTTCAGTCTCCATGATAATCTTAAAGGGACATCAAAGGGAAGGAATTGAGTGCGCACTTCATGTGGTGCTTCTGTAAATACTAATTCTTTAACAAAAATTGCTCATTCAACTTCAAATCCTCCTGCTCAAATCATTGCAACAATGAAAGCTCTCCAAGCATCAACGAGTATCAATCGAGAAAACTTATCAGAAATGTCCTTGTCCGATGGGGTCACCATACCTGGCATTCCTAACCCACACTTTTTTTTCTCTCTTTCTTTTTCGCCACAAATAGTGTTGTTCATCAGACCACCATCACACAACATATTTGGTGTTTGGGTTCATTCTGCAAAACACATATTAAGCATTCACTCCACTTTTTGCATGCCAACATTTGGTGTTGTAAACACCTTAGCTGCTACACTAACCCCACCTATGCTCTAACACTTCTCCATTGTCATTAGTTCACTCCCTTTTACTTCATCCTTTCAAATTTTTGATATGTCAGAACATGACATATCCATAAAATCTTTGCTATTTGCATATTAGATCCAATGTAATATTTTGTGATCCTCTTTCTACACACATTTCATTTAGACTAATCTATAGGCACCTCACCATCAGCATGAGTATGATTATGCATCTTCCACTTACTTTTTCATATTTGGTGTTTTTATACACTAACTTTATCTTCTTGTAGGGAAATATGTGAAAAGTGTCATCTTCCTCAACTGAGAAATTATAATTTCAATTCTCGAATTGTAATAGATAGAATATAATGAGAAGTTTACCTTCCTTGCACTAGATTAGGATGTATGTGCATGTATACCTCACAATTGACTGTTTTATATCATTTTGTTCTTTATTTCAAAGATTCACGAATGGCACATGCACTATTCTAATAAAAGATGATTAAATCCTAAGTTGACGATTTACATCAATGGCCATAGTCAGAATGTGAACAAAACTTAAATTTTTTATCTTTTATGGAATAACATTGGATCCACACTGGGTCGCTTTTCGAAAATCATCATATTTTCTAAATATTTTCTTCCTTTATCAGAGTTTAACCTAAAATTAGCTCAAAACATATATCAATGGCCATAGTCTGGATATATCGAGAGTTAATTTCATTTTAAACTCTATAAAGGCACCAAAATATGTTTTATTCTTCATTTGAATTTAAATATAATTATTATATAATACATTTTATGACCATAGTCAGAATGTATTATATTTTCAATCTTATTTCAATTCATTTAAAGAATGAAATATGCTTTTAAAAATCCAATTTTCAAATTCTTTTAATTCATTCATCATTTAAGATAGAATTACATCATATTTTTCAAAATCCTTTTTCATATTATTTCAAAATCAAAGTGATTTTGAGATAATTCTTCAAATATCTTCTTCATTTCTCAAATCAATATTCAAATTCTATTTCAATTCATCTTTTTATCTCATTTTGAAATTCAAAATCCAATTTCAACATCCCATTTGACTTTGAAAATCAGAATTCACTTCTATATTCTAAATTCAATTTCCAATTCAAAATCCAAGTTCAAAGTTCAATTCAACTTTGAAAATTCAAATGCATTTTCATTCTCAAGATTTGATTTTAAATTCAATCTCAATATCCCAAATCAAATTTCAAAGTTCAATTTAACTTTAAAATTCCCGATTTCATCTTCTAATTTTAAAACTCAAGCTTTAAATCAAGTTTATCCTTTATTTTTTAAAAGATTAAGTCTTGATTCAAAATAAGGGTTTTGAGATTGATTCTGAATCTCAAAATTCGATTTTCTCTTAGTTTAAAAACCCACTTTTGAATTCAAATCTGGATTTCCAAAATCCATATCCATCCTCAAAAGTCCCGTTTGGATTTTCAAAATCCAATTCCATCTTGGATTCTGGATTTACAACCCAGTTCAACCTTGGATTCAGATTTCCGAATCCAATTCCATTTAAGATTCCAGATTTTGGATCCAACTCTATCTTGGATTCCAGACTTCGGATCCGATTCCATTTAGGATGCAGATTTCCAAATCCAATCACCATTTTGGGTTTCATATTTCGGATTCAACTCCATTTTTGAATCCAAGTTCGTTTAGGATTCTAGATTTCGGGTCCAACTCCATCTTGGATTCCAGACTTCGAGTCCAATTCCATTTGGGGTTCCAGATTTTGGATTCAGTTCCATCTTGAATTCCAGATTTTGGATCCAGTTCCATTTAGGATTTATATTTTGGCTTCAAATCCAACTAAGATTCCAGATTTCATATATCAATTCCATTTAGGATTCCAGATTTTGAATTCAAATCCATCTTGGACTCCAGGCTTCGGATCCAACCCCATCTTGGATTCGAGATTTCGGATTCAACTCCATCTAGGATTCCAGATTTCAAATCTAGTTCTATTTCCAATTCCTATTTCCAAAACTATTTTCAAATCTATTTCTTAAATCCAAATTCAGTTCCTTTTCAGGTTCTGAAATTAAGAATTCCTTTTTCAGAATCGATCCATTCAAATTCAAAGTCCATTTTGACTTTGAAACTCTATTTTTTTCAAGATTCTATCTCAAGTTCCAAAATCTCATTTTCTCCTTATTTCTTCAAATTCAAAATCCATTTTCCAAACTCTAATTATTCCAAGACTTGAAATTTCAAGTCTCTCCCGCCAGATCTATTTCAAATTCTGAGTTAGATTCGAAGTCTAACTTTTTCAAATCAATTTCAACCCTTTAAATCATTTCTTCACTCCATTATCAAATTTATTTTAGAATCATTTGAAAAATCCCATATTTTCAAACTATTTTCTCAAAAGCATATATTTCTGCATTTGCATTGCACAAGCATGATTCTTTGTGCATTTAGACTTAGAATAAATTCTTAGATGATATTTAGGCAAAGAAAAAGGCATAAATTCGATCCTTGGTTCGATTACCTCTGGTAAAGGCACTAGGAACGGTCGAACCTCGTACCGACCAGCGAATCTCGTATCTCCATTTTTCCATAAATTTTCAAAACGGAGGTGAGTAATTTTTAAATATTTTCAAAATTTTGGTCAAATGAGACCTTGCAAAAGAGTTCCTCTCTCTTCTTTCTTTTCTTTTCTCTCTTTTCTTTTCTATCTTTTATTTCTCCTTCAAAAAGGGAATAGAGGCTAGAAAGGCAAAGAGAAGGAAAAGATAAACGAGAGGAAAAATTTTGCATGATCACAATCACGCCCCACAATGTGGCCAAGGAAGCTGATCTCCTTCTGACTGAAGAGACACTTCTCTCATTTAACACAAAGGTCATTCACCTTTAGCACCTAAAACACTATTCACAAGTGCTCGACATGTTCCTCTATTTTGTTGTTGTAGCTCACGATGTCATCCAAGTAGACTACCACAAACTTTTCTAAGTAAGGGTAAAAAATCTGATTCATTAGGGTCGTGAATGTGGTTGGAGCATTCGTCAACCCGAATGACATTACTAAGAATTTGTAAGCACCATAGCAGGTGACACAAGTTGTCTTCGGCTCGTCGCCATTCGCAATCCTTACCTGCCAGTAATTTGATTGGTGTAACCTTTATAAAAATGATTTTTAAAACAATATTTTTAATAAAATATGTGTAAACCGTACATCAAATAATAAGAGACCGGATCACACTAGTGGCAAGACCGGATGAAACTTAGGGAACAGGAATAAGGCCAATGCATAATTCACTTAAATTGCCCACTTTATTAATATCTCAATAAAAATAAAAGAAATTACAGTATTCACAAGTACCCTATCACTGAAACAAATGGAAATAATAAAATCCTAAGGCTAAGCTCCAGGATTTCGCTCTGATTCAAAGAAACCAAATGTCGATCCTCAAATGAATGCCTTCCTCCGTCTGTATGCAAAACCTGTAAAACAACATAATCTAATGCAAACTATTAATTAAGCAGTCAAATACAAAAGTAAGGACTAAACTAGTGAACAAATTAACTACACTATGCTAATAATACTTATAAAATTAGCTAAAGTAATAAATAAAAATTATTTCTAAGGAAAATGAATAAATTACCCTAACTACTAAACAAAACAGAACAAACAGGGACAACTTTTAGGAAACAACGGATTTGAGAAGGTAATTGGGGTCTGATTGGTCTGAAATTTTGCTGAGATATTTTTGAAACCCTCAGAAACCAGACCCAAGTTACAAAACTCAAAAATTCTACTGAAATCTACAAAAAATGTTGCTGGAAAGTACAAAACTGCCCCTTGTCAAATGCAAAATGAAACAAAGAGACTACAGAAACCAGTTTTCGAAATCAGGATGAAAACCCTATCAAACCATCTTCAAATGTGATGACTTTCGGTATGAAAATAGTAGAAATCCTGATGAAAATAGTAGAAAGAACCCCAGGTCAAAATTCATTCGAAAAGCACATAAAATGATGACCTCAAGTTCGCTTAAAACAGGTCTTTTGCAGGAATTTTTGTTTCCACTATTTCTAATTATCTCCTAATGAAAAATTAAATTGCACCTAATCACAACTAAATAACTGATAAAAAAAGCAGAAAATCAATTGTCTAAACTCTATTCTAAAATCAAAATTAATTTAAAACAAATTTATGGAAGTAAACAATGACAATTAAAAATTAACTCTCTATGCTAAACACTGGCTACAATAGCTATTCTAATTATCAACAAAATTTAATTGAACTAAAACTAAATAAACTAAGCTACTAAAGCAATTAAACACCCACTGAAACAAAGCAATGAAGGAAATGAGACTCATCTAATTACAAAGCATAAAATTAAAAGACTCAACTAAACTTAACCTAACTAACAAGTAATCACACGTGAGCTTAAAGAAGTCAAATTATAAAAGCAATACACAATCAACGTCTATCTATTCTAGGAATATAAACTAAATAATATCTATGCTAAGTACTTAACTAATTTGACTTAAAGCAATTGAATTTAAGCTAAATACCTACTGGACTTGACAGAACAAAATACAACTAATTTAACTTAATTTTAACTTTAATTTAAAGGTAACTATAAAATAGTCTTACAGCTAACTTTAGAAAGCACGTTGAGGTTGGTTATTGTTAGACGCCTAAATGGATAGAACATCAATGCAGCATGCCTCCTAGATGGACCCCACTATTGATTAGTTCCTAATTACTAAAAATAATAAGATTACTTAGTCTATACAGTAAAGATTAATTACTAAAATTGACTCAATTAAGTAAGAAAGGAAAGTCCTAATAAGAGAGAATTAAACCGTCCAGACCCACTTAGGCAACTTATAAAAAAAAAATACTTACCATAAAAACTTTACTCTAATTAAATCAATCAACCTAGATTATAGCAACTATCCAAAAACAAAATGTCAAATAGGAAACTAACCTATCCCTAACAAATTTGACAATTACTTGCCTAACTTAACACAAGTTGACATTTTTTATGAAACCCCTAACGTCAGCTCCTAACTAACCTATATACTAAATTAAATTAATTACTAATTTACCTAAGTTGCCTACTCTTAGAGATTTGCGTTAATGAATTCCCTGTAATTACTCTATCTAAAGAATTTAACTAACATTAACTTATTAACAAAACAGAAGTAAAACTATTACAAATTAATTATGAACGTCTACCTATTGACCCACGCCTAATGTAGAAACCTAAAAACTAATTTTACTTTGACTTAAATCCTAATGCTGGTAATTAATTAAATGACTAAATTAGCTAGATTACCCTCTGACCTATTGTCAAACTCACCTAATATTTTAGCAAACAAAAATCTAACATGCAGTTCTAAATTTATTCTAACGTGACTCCCTATACACTAAACTGATATTTTTGGTTTTGAATTATATTACATAGTTATGTTAAAATCCACTAAAGTTACTCTAAAACTCAACGTACTCTATGGCTAATCTACTAAATTCAGACCTTAATCTACCTAAAATATTGACAACCCAAACTAAAATCTTAGCTAAACTCGTCCCAACCGATAGGGCTCACCTAGGTCTAGCCGAACTCACTTAGGTAACCGGCTAAATTTGGGCACCAACCTTACCCTAGATGCACCTTCCCCAACCAAAAACCACACATATCCTAACTTGGAAGTCAAACCCAAAGACCCTAGACTACCCAAACAATGAGAAGAATCAGACCCATGCACACACACACACACGACTAGCCCTAGATACACGCTACCTAAAAGAGATGGATGAGAAGACCTACCTCAAGGGCGGCTAGACGATTTGGAGGGAGAAAGAGCGGTCCTGGGTGAAGAACGACCCCCACACGACCTTGATAGGGTTGCTGCACTTCGTAGGTTGCTGCTTTCAAGAGAAAACCGAGCTATGAAGAGGAAAATACATGGTAAAGAAAAGACAGAGAATCGGTTGAAGAGCGAACACGGCTGATCCTCGGTGGTGGTAGACAGCGAACCAAACCCGAAGCAAGTCCTCCACTTGGGGCTGCTGCAACCTACAAAATATAGTCACAATACCAAGGTGACACAACACAAGTGATAAAATGAAATAAAAAGAAGATAAGAAGCACACAGTGAGTGTTGGGAAAGAAAGGGGGTTTACAAAGTGGAAGAGAGAGAGAGAGAGAGAGAGAGAGAGAGAGAGACGTCACTCAGTCCAAAGACATCTGATTTTTTAGGGTTTCCAACTTTTAAACTCTAACAAGTTATTACTAATTCCTAATACTACCTAAAACAAAAATGAACTTTTAAAACACTACTACAATTAAACTAAATTACAAAGTTAGCCTAGGTGCCACCTTTTAGGAGGGTCTTTTGAATTTTTTTTCATATTTCAAACCTTGGATCACATGAATACTGGATAAATTTGGCTTGATAACTGATCCATGATCCAAACTTGAGCTCTTGGGATGGATCTGGATCTGAATGGCATCAAAAACCTCTCTAAAACCTTAAAAGTGCTCTATTTTTTTTGTTTAAACTTTGATTCCAGTGAAATTTAAATTGTAGCTCCTTCACACCTAAAGCAACATAAACATGAGTTTTTAATCCTTAAAAATATATATAAATGCATGAATTATTAATAAAATTGATGTATATTTCATGTATCATCACTGATCTTAAGTCTAGCTTTGAAAAGACTCAAGCACTACCCAACTGATCGAACAAGTCTGCTATAAGTGGCAACGAGTACTTGTTCTTTACCGTGACCTTGTTTAGCGCACGATAGTCCACACACAATCGCTTAGACTCATCATTTTTTATCTGAAATAGGACTTGGGCACCAAATGGTGCTTTCGATGGATCAATGATGCCTGCATCTAACATCTTGTCTAGCTGTCAGTGCATCTCTTTCAGCTCAACTGACCCCATGCGGTATGGAACCATTGCGGGAGGCTTCGCTCCCGGGGTTAACTTAATCTTATGGTCAACTTTGCATCTTGGTGGTAGATGCTTCGGCAATTCCAGAGGCATCACCCCACAAAACTCTGCCAACAATGGGGCAAGGGTCAACGACACTGTTGCTTACACCTTCCCTTCTTCTGCGTGCACGATAACTAAGAATGTCTGCTCCTCATGCTTGACACCTTTCTTCAATTGCATTGTTGATAACACTAAAGTCTTGCCTTTCTGAGTAAGGCATTGTACTATGTGTGACAAGTTTGACCCCATAATCATCAACGAGTTAAACTTTGGTAGCATTATAATATTCTAGTTGCACAAAAACTCCATAGTCAAAATCATCTTAAAATCGTTCAGGGACACCACAGAGAAGTTGGCCTTGCCTGCCCAACTCTTAATTTAGATAGCCACATCCCTTCACCAAGGATGGGCTTGGCCTCAGAGTTCCTTATTTTGATGGTCCTCTTCTTTGGCCCGGGCTTCAAGCCCAACCATTTTGCCTCTTCCCGTAAGACAAAATTGTGTGTGGCCTCGAAGTCTACCATTGCTGAAGTAGACTTTCCATTCGTAATGATTTCTAGGTACATGAGTTCCTTATTGACCTGCATGTTTTCAGTTGTGTAACTTCTAGCTCCGTTAATCGATCGCATAGCCACCATCCTTGGTTGCATGGTCTCAGTATCACTGCATTCTGCCTATTGTGCATTGGCTTGTCTATGAAATTCCACTAGAGGGGGGGGGGGGTGAATAGTGAAATAAGATATAGATCGATAAAATAAAAATAAAGACAATAAGGCACAACATAATGAACACATGATTTATACTGGTTTGGTCGAGTTACTGACCTACGTCCACTCCCCAAGTAAAACATTTGAGCCTTTCACTATAAAATCCGAGTTACCGGATAAATAGTACAACACCCTCTTCCTCAGAGGTCTACTTCTCTCAACAGAGAAGGGAAACACCCTCTTTCCTAGAGGTCTACTTCTTTCAATAGAGAAGGGAAACACCCTCTTTCCCAGAGGTCTACTTCTCAGAGAAGGGATACATCAGAAAACAAAAAGTTACAATACTTTCCTATAGAACCTTCAGAATGATATGAATGCACGAATGAAGATTCTCAGAATGTTCTTTTCTTTTCACACACAATAGATTCTTTTGTAAAAGAGCTTTTCTTGAATTTTTCTCTTTCTTTTCTCTTTCTTTTTCTAAGCTATCTTTGAATATTGAATAGGAGTTTTTCTCTTTGTAAACTCACGTCTGTATCTCTGTTTTTGAAAGACTGTTTTGTTTGTATATATATAGTCTTGAGAAAATAGTCGTTGCCTTTTTGAAATGATTGTCCTTTTGAGATATGAGGTGTGAGGTCATTTCAAAAACAATTTTGTGTGAAATGATAAGTGTACTATTTTGCTTTTTCAAAAAGTCTTCTTTCCACAAGTGTAGCATTTGGGGTACACTATTCGTTGTTGCTTTTTAAATAAGATATAATTTGTAATGGGTTTATTCTCATAATAAATGATTTGTAGTACATTAAACATTGGAGTGTAATCTATCATGTAATTTTATCTTTATTCAATTTAATGATTTGTAGTATATTAATATTTTTCTTACAAATTGTCACTTCTTTAGTTAAATACATGTAAGTACAATAAATGCTTTATTAAGTATTTTATTTATAAGTGGTCATTTCTCAAATGCTTTTTGAGATGACATTTAATGTTTATAGAAAGAATGATGACTTTAAGTAAGTCGACATTCTTGAGTGTGAATTTTATTATTACATAAATGGTCATTTCTCAAATGCTTTTTGAGATGGCATTTAATGTTTACAGAAAGAATGATGGCTTTAAGTAAGTCGACATTCTTGAGTATACATTAAATAAAAAAAGGTCTTTTCAAAACTTAATTGTCTTGTTTAAACAATAAGTAGTTTTGTATATAAAATAGTATTTGTTTTCTCAATTAGTCAATTCAAGATAGACGATTGTATATTATGAGTTAATTCATTTCATCTTTTTCTTTCATACTTGAAATCATTAGCTTTTATATCTTTTCAAGTTTGTCTTTTTCATAAATGCTTGTAAGAAAATACAATGATTTGTTTTGAAAAGATGTTTTTGAAATATCGTATTCTTTTTATGAAAACTTTGCTTTTTGTAAATAGATGGCTTTTAAAGCATGTAATATGAAATATGCAATATGCATGCTTCTGAAGGTTTTGTTACATATGACTCTAAAGAAGAAAGAAAATCTTCATCTTGAAGTAGCCGATCTTCTAGGATAGACTTTATGAATGTATGGCCCATCAAGCTTTTTCTTCAGAGAGTATGACTTCATCAACTAGGTTGTCTCCATTCTTCTTATGGGAAATAACCTTGCATCAAATACTCGTTAAATGGATGACAAATCATATTCAGTCATAATATAACATTTTCATGATGGCATATCATCATATCATATTAAAGCATATATGACAGCATATCATCATATCATATTAAAGCATGTATGACAGTATATCATATTATGTATCATCAAAACATAGTTTCTCAACATTCTCCCCCTTTTTTATGATGACAATATATGCTCCCCTTGTCAACAATCCATATGCATAATAATAATGGTAGCATAAAAAATGCATAAAAAGTAAAAGTAGAGTAAAAGTTTGAGTTTAAGAAAACGAGAATTTCTCCAACATAGGAGAGACAAGTTTTTCTCCCCCTTTGTCATAGACAAAAAGGAGGGGATTAGAGTATAAAAAGTATTATTACAGACCAACAAAAAGTTCACTCAGAATCGGAGGAGTGATGAAATTTTTGGAGTAGAGCATCTTGGCTGATCTTCAATGATTGAAAGGTTTGGTGCAGAGAAGCTTGGTTCCTCAGTAGGAGATCCTGAGAGTTCTGGATGATGACAAGAGCTGAGAATATGTCTAGTTCAGAAGTTGTTGCCGGATCTGCCTCACCATGGCCTTCGTCGTCAGAGAGTTAAGGAGGTGACCCTTCTTCGGGGAAGTAGGAGTCATCAAAAGCATGAATAGAATAAGAGACGACATCATTTTGAAGTGGCACATCGAAATACTTAGGAATATGGGTGATAAAATAACCGAATGGGAGAGAGCGAAAGGTACAAAAATTAATCATGTTATTGAAAATGATGTTGGACCAGTTTATGGGGAAGGAACAAAAAATCGCATAGATGAGAAGAGATATTTCGTTTGCCACAAATCCCTTGGATGGTGGTTTGGGGAAGACATTGGAGGAGGGGATTTGTGACAACAGTAGAGCATGAGGTTTTAGATTGCTCGTATGCCACGGGAAGTGGGTTGATCGAGTAGAGTGGAGGACCTTTTGAAACACAGTACGATCTAGAGGTACTATGTTTGGTAGTTCGATGACATAGGAAGAAATGTTAAGAATACAACCTAACAGGGGAATGCCGAAAGAAATTATTTTACCATGGACCATGGATGTGATTATCGATTGGTCATGGTTGACAAAGAGGTTGGTGTAGAAAATTTTGATTAGATGAGGATAATAGGACATAGAGTTGGACGATCCTAAGATATAAAGAAAGTCTTGAAGGGAGGTTTCTAGGTCGAAGGAGGTGAATGCTTCAAGGTGGACTAGCTTACCAGTTTGGATCGGCAGAGAGTTAATAGAGTGGAAGTGGTGAATGAGATCAAGATATCTCAAATCAGCTGCCTCAATCATGTTGACATCAGAAGATGCCATTGCAAGTAACTTGAGAGAATAAAAGCTTGGAGAGAATGAGAGCTTGTGGGTTGATAGAAATTTTCGAATGAATTCGTGAAGAGTGAATCATTTCATTAAATAGAGGAATGAATTTTATTATAATAACAAGTGAATGACTATTGAAGTGAAGGAAGTTTGGATGTTAGTTGAATTGAGAACTCGTGAATTGTAACTTAAGGCACTTGTGAATGATAGATCAAATCACTCTTTGAAAGAGTGTGTTGATGAGAGTATATTATATTATGATAGATGACAAGAAGAACATAGTTTCCAAAAATTATTTTTCTATATAAGAAAATTTTGATATAGGAGAAATGAATAGAGCCAAAGAGGTGAGTTCCACGATGTAAATAATGATCCATAGATTTTAAAGATTTTCATTAAAGAGGTGATGAGATGTGAAGAACCTTGGGATAAAAAAATCGTGACAAGAGAGTATGTAAGAGTGTTATAAAGCAATATCAAGTGAAATGGAAGATGAATAATGGCCTAATAAGACAAAGAACTAGTTGAGAGATGCATTTAGAAATAGACAAAAGAGACTTATGAGAGAAGAGAGCAAGAGTAGTCAAAGAAAGAAGTGATGACATACATGGATTTTCGAATGAGACGTGTATGGAGAAGAGGACAAAAATTAATTGATGATTGATATGAGATGAAAGACAAAGAAATGTCATGATTGTCTTGAATTAAATGAGGTTGTCAAATCTTGTCATGAGGTCAAATCCATGGTTTTGAGATGGCAAGAGGTGGATTCAAAATTCGTAAAAGAGAGAAAGATGGGACCAATGAAAATGACAATTAATGCTTAATTGATAAAAAATAAGAGGAGAGACATGATTGTCGAGAATGAGTTTTTGTATGGATTCTTATAGAGATGTGTAAAAGAGGTGATAAGACATAAAGTTGAGTGTACTTTGAAAGATATGACATATTAAAAAAGAAGAGTGACATAAAGCATTTCTTTTTGTGTTAAAAAGCTTGTGGTGTACGTGAATATGTGAATTACTCTTTTTGACTTTGAAAAAGGTGGTAAAAGGGAATGAAAACAAAACATGAAAAGAATAAAAATATAAACACTCGAGTCTAAATTATGATGATAGTCTAAAATGCAATTCGTAAATGAGTGTGTGAAGACAAAAGATGATTTGACATAAAGAGTTTTTAACATTCTTACATGTTAAGTTGTATTTTGTCAAGTGAAGTTTGTAGTTACATTATAGTTTATTTGAAAATGTGAACTCGTGTAAAATAATTTTACTATATCCCAATTTGTCATATGAAATAAATTTATGAATCATTTAATTTACAGATTCCTAATTCTCTTCTAATTCTTATAAAGTCTTCATTTTTTAAAGGTTTAGTGAAAATATCTACTAATTGTTTATTAGTAGGTATAAATTCTAGTTTGATTATGTTGTTTAAGACTTGTTCTCTTAAAAAGTGGTGTCTAATTTGAATGTGTTTAGTTCGTGAGTGTAAAATAGAATTTTTAGACAAATTTATAGCACTTGTATTATCACATAAAATAGTTGTATTTTTAAATTTTAAACCAAAATCTTTTAAAGTTTGTTTCATCCAGATAACTTGTGTACATGCTAGGCTTGCAGCTATGTATTCAGCTTCAGTAGTTGACAATGATACACAGTTTTGTTTCTTACTGAACCATAAAACTAATGAGTTCCCTAGCATATGACATGTTCCACTTGTGCTTTTTCTCTCAGATTTACTTCCAGCGAAGTCAGCATCACTGTATGAGATTAAATCAAATGTAAATGATTTTGAATAAAATAACCCAAAATCAACTGTTCCTTTTAGATATCTCATTATTTTTTTTACAACTTTAAGATGTGATTCCTTTGGATTTGATTGAAATCTAGCACACAAGCAAACACTGAACATGATATCGGGACGGGTAGCAGTTAAATAAAGTAGTGATCCTATCATACCTCTGAATAACTTTGTATCCACAGTCTTACCATCTTCATCTCTGTCCAATACAGTAGTTGTACTCATAGGAGTATTCTTTGAAGTAGTTGAGTTCATGTTGAACCTCTTCAGAAGTTTATGAGCATATTTAGACTGATTGATGAAGACTCCATCCTTGGTTTGCTTAATATGCAGTCCAAGAAAGTAAGTGAGTTCTCCCATCATACTCATTTTGAATTCTTTCTGCATGGACTTAGAAAAATCTTCACAAAGACTGTTGTTAGTAGATCCAAAGATGATATCGTCCACATATATTTGAACGATTAAGGCATGATCATTCACTATTTTTACAAATAAAGTTGAATCTGCTTTGCCCACAGAAAATCTGGTTTTTAAAAAAAAAGTTTTAAGTCTGTCATACCAATCACGAGGAGGTTATTTTAAACCATATAAAGCATATTTTAGTTTAAAGACATGATCCGAAAATTGTTTATTTTCAAAACCTGGAGGTTATTTTACATAAACTTCTTCATTTATAAAACCATTTAGAAAAGCACTTTTAACATCCATTTGGTATAGTTTGAAATCCATATGGCTTGCATATGCTAAAAACATTCTTATAGATTCAAGTCTAGCAACAAGAGCAAATGTTTTATCAAAATCAATACCTTCCTCCTGATTGTATCCTTGAGCCACTAGCCTTGCCTTGTTTTTTATAACATTACCTGTTTTATCCAGCTTATTTCTAAAGATCCATCTTGTCCCAATGATTTGATGATCTTTTGGTCTTGGTACAAGATCCCATACATCATTTCTTTAGAACTGATTCAGTTCTTCAGTCATGGCTAGCATCCAGAACTCATCAATCTTCTTTGGTTCAAGTTGAGAAATGAATGCCATGTTTGCAATACGTTCCAGTTGAGCTCTAGTTTGAACCCCCTTGGACAGGTCTCCCAAAATCTGCTTTGAGGATGCTCTGTGATTTCAACAAATGTTCTTTGAAGATCATCTTCATTCGGTTTAGCTGTGTTATCTAAGAAAAAATATGTACTTTCAAGATCATCATCGTTAGTCTGCTTATGAACAAATTGATCAATAGATTCACAAAAACTGACATGCATAGATTCTTTAATAGTATTTGAACTCTTATTAAAAACTCTGTATGCTTTACTATGACTTGAATATCCTAAGAATATGCCTTCAACATATTTAGCATCAAATTTATCAAGGCTATCTTTTGTGTTAAGGATAAAGCATTTACACCCAAAGACTTTGAAGTAGTCTATTCTTGGAGTTCTGTCATAGAATAGTTCATAGGGAGTTTTATTTAATAAGGGCCTAATAAGAACTCTATTTGATATATAGCAAGCAGTATTCACAGCTTCTGCCCAAAAATATTTAGCAAGATTATTATGGTGGAGCATAGTTCTAGCAGATTCTTGAAGGGTTCTATTCTTTCTTTCTACTATACCATTTTGAGGTGCAGCTCTAGGAAAGACAAAGTTATGAGAGATACCATGCAAGTTACAAAAATTTTCAAAAAGGTCATTATCAAATTCTCTTCCATGGTCTCTACGGATTTTAATAATTGTAGAGGATTTTTCATTTTATAACTTTTTACATAAATTTTCAAATTCATAAAACGCATCACTTTTGTTTTAAAAATATTACCCAAGTAAATCTTGAGTACTCATCGACAATGACAAAAGCATATTTATTATGATTAAGACTAGCTACCCTGGAAGGACCAAAAAGATCCAGGTGGAGAAGCGCTAAAGGTCTTTTACTTGACACAATATTTTTTGATTTGAAAGATGATTTTGACAATTTTCCTAATTGACAAGCATCACAAAAATAGTCCTTTTTAAATGCTATTTTAGGCAATCCACGTACCAAATTGTTTTTAGCTAATTTAGACATATATTTAGAGTTAACATGTCCCATTCTCATATGCCATAAATTTTGAGAGTCATTATTAGCTATAAGGTAGTGTTCAGTAATATTCTCTAGGTATAATTCATATATATTATTTTTTCTTATACCTTTTAAAATAATACTTTCGTTGGAGTCTGCTATGAGGCATGCATCATGTTTAAAGCTAACATTATAACCTGTGTCACACATTTGACTTATACTTAAGAGGTTATGTTTTAAACCTTTAACAAGGAGAACATCTTTGATAAGAGGTTTATCGATATTACCAATATTGCCAATACCAATTATCAAACCTTTGTTGTTATCTCCAAAGGTGACGGTTTCTCCTTCTTTATGATGAAGAACAACAAAAAGATCTGGATGTCCTATCATATGTTTTGAACATCCACTGTCTAGTATCCATCTGTTCTTCTTCTTTAGAGCCTGCAAAAAATCAAGTAAAACTTCTTTTTGGTACCCGATTGGGTCCCTTTTTGTTAGACTTTGGAACCCATATTCATTTAGATTTGGATTTGTCTACAAATTTAGAGGAGTACATGGTATTAAAACTTAAGTTGTAATACTCCTGTTTAGGCTCAACAGAACCTTTGATAAAAGTGGTCCTTTGATTCATACAAGAAGGGTTATTAGATGAGAGTAACCAATATCATTCCTGTAAAAAGAGAATTTTTGAGAGGATAGGAGTTTGTCCAGGTTCTCTTTCCCTTTGGTAAACTTGAAAACCGTTTTCATAAGGTTTTCAGTTTTGCTTTTTAATTCTGAAATTTCTACTTGAAGATTTTTAGTCTTTGAACTAGTAGAACTGATTTCAGAAGTAAGAATAAGGTTTTTCTTTTTTAACTCAGAATTTTCAATACTGAGCTTTTCATTTTTCTGAGAAAGCTCTAAATTTTCGGATTTTAAAATTTTGGTTTTAAGAATCATTTTCCTAGATTCTTCAAACAGTTCTTGAAATGCATTTTGAAGTTCTTCAAAAGAAAAATCAAAAGATTCACTTACAAGGCTTTCTCTTACCATGAAGCATATGTTAGCCGTTTCAGCTTCATCGTCACTTGACTCCTCACTGGTGGATGGTTCTGAGTCATCCCATTGAGCATGTAGAGCCTTCTTCTTGAAGAACCTTTTCTTTGGTTCCTCGGTTTTAGATTTTCTTTTTAGAAGAGGACAGTCACGTCTCATGTGACCAGGCTTATTATATTGATAGCACATGATATCTTCCTTAGAATCTTTCTTTTCCTTGTGCTTATTTGATAGCCTGTTCTTTCTCATGAAGCGCTGAAATTTTTGAGTAAGCAGCGCAATTTCAGATTCCTTTTCTAAGTCCTCATTCTCAGAAAGGGCTGGGAAGGCTAGATTTTTCTTTGTAGGTTGTTCCTCCTCTCTTCTTTCCTTTATATGAACTTCATAGGCCATAAGATTGCCTATTAAATCATCCAGAGTAAGCTTGGATAAATCTTGAGCTTCTTCAATTGTTGTTGTCCTTTTCTCCCAATCAGTTGTGAGAGATCTCAAGATTTTTTTCATCTTATCGGTCTGAGAATAGGTTTCTCCCAGAGATTTAAGATCGTTGGTGAATCTTGTAAACATCTCTGTGATGGGTTCATCTTTATTCATTTTGAATAGCTCATATTTTCGAACCAGAGATGAGATCTTAGCTTCCTTTACTTTGTTGGTTCCTTCATGGATAACCTTCAGAGAGTGCTAAATATCATATGCAGATTCGCAGACTGATATTCTGTTGAATTCATTTTGGTCAATGGCACAATACAAAGCATTCATAGCTTTTGCATTTAGATTGGCCGTCTTCTTTTCTTCATCAGACGATAAGCTATAGTCTAAGGATGGAGATGTGTATGGATATTCAACAATTTTCCATACAGCAAAGTCTATAGATTTTAGGAATATGGTCATCCTGCATTTCCAATATCTGTAGTTGGAGCCGTTGAAGAAAGGAGGGCAAGATGCGTGTTGTCACTCGATGTCACGAGCATAAGAGGTTGATGCCATTTGTGCTGGAAGACTTGTTATGTCCAAACCAGCAAAACCTGCTTTGATACCAAATAAATTCAACTAGAGGGGGTGAATAGTGAAATATGAGATAGAACGATAAAATAAAAATAAAGACAATAAGGTACAACACAATGAACACAGGATTTATATTGGTTCGGTCGAGTTACTGACCTACGTCCAGTCCCCAAGTAAAACACTTGAGCCTTTCACTATAAAATCTGAGTTACCGGATAAATAGTACAACACCCTCTTCCTCAGAGGTCTACTTCTCTCAACAGAAAAGGGAAACACCCTCTTTCCCAGAGGTCTACTTCTCTCAACAGAGAAGGGAAACACCCTCTTTCCTAGAGGTATACTTCTCTCAAC
Organism: Nuphar pumila; assembly: GCF_984573655.1. NCBI lineage: Eukaryota > Viridiplantae > Streptophyta > Magnoliopsida > Nymphaeales > Nymphaeaceae > Nuphar > Nuphar pumila. The sequence goes on along the minus strand of NC_143253.1, from coordinate 58,161,851 downwards.
AGAGAAAAGATACAGCAGAAAAAAGAAAGTTACAATACCTTCCTATAGAACCTTCAAAATGATATGAATGCACAAATGAAGATTCTCATAATGTTCTTTTCTTTTCACACACAGTAGATTCTTTTGTCAAAGAGCTTTTCTTGACTTTTTCTCTTTCTTTTCTCTTTATTTTCTCTTTCTTTTTCTAAGCTCTCTTTGAATATTGAATAGGAGTTTTTTTCTTTGTAAGCTCACGTCTGTATCTCTGTTTTTGAAAGACTATTTTGTTTGTATATATATAGTCTTGAGAAAATAGTCGTTGCCTTTTTGAAATGATTTTCCTTTTGGGATATGAGGTGTCAGGTCATTTCAAAAACAACTTTGTGTGAAATGATAAGTGTACTATATTGCTTTTTCAAAAAGTCTTCTTTTCACAAGTGTAGCATTTGGGGTACACTATTCGTTGTTGCTTTTTAAATAAGATATAATTTGTAATGGGTCTATTCTCATAATAAATGATTTGTAGTACATTGAACGTTGGAGTGTAATCTATCATGTAATTTTGTCTTTACTCAATTTAATGATTTGTAGTATATTAATATTTTTCTTACAAATCGTCACTTCTTTAGTTAAATACATGTAAGTACAATAAATGCTTTGTTAAGTATTTTATTTATAAGTGGTCATTTCTTAAATGCTTTTTGAGATGTCATTTAATGTTTACAGAAAAAATGATGGCTTTAAGTAAGTCGACATTCTTGAGTGTGAATTTTATTATTACATAAATGGTCATTTCTCAAATGCTTTTTGAGATGGCATTTAATGTTTACAAAAAGAATGATGGCTTTAAGTAAGTCGACATTCTTGAGTATACATTAAATAAAAAAAGGTCTTTTCAAAACTTAATTATCTTGTTTAAACAATAAGTAGTTTTGTATATAAAATAGTATTTGTTTTCTCAATTAGTCAATTCAAGATAGATGATTGTATATTATGAGTTAACTCATTTTGTCTTTTTCTTTCATACTTGAAATCATTAACTTTTATATCTTTTCAAGTTTGTCTTTTTCATAAATGCTTGTAAGAAAGTAGAATGATTTGTTTTGAAAAGATGTTTTTGAAATATCGTATTCTTTTTATGAAAATTTTGCTTTTTGTAAATAGATGGCTTTTAAAGCATGTAATATGAAATATGCAATATGCATGCTTCTGAAGGTTCTGTTACATATGACTCTAAAGAAAAAAAAAATCTTCATCTTGAAGTAACCGATCTTCTAGGATAGACTTTATGAATGTATGACCCATCAAGCTTTTTCTTCAGAGAGTATGATTTCATCAACTAGTTGTACTTGATCAGGTTGTCTCTATTCTTCTTAGTGTAAATAACCTTGCATCAAATACTTGTTAAATGCATGACAAATCATATCCAGTCATAATATAACATTTTCATGAAGGCATATCATCATATCATATTAAAGCATATATGACAGCATATCATCATATTATATTAAAGCATGTATGACAATATATCATATTATGTATCATCAAAATATAGTTTCTCAACAGTCTATCGTCTTTTACAAGATGCTTCAGACACTTCCTAGCGATATGCCTATCGTCACAGAACCAACAAGTAACAACTACTCTATTATTGTTGTTATACTTCTTGAAGTTCTGTTTCTTATCAAATTGGTGGGATGTCGACTTCTCACCTTTGTTGTCATGTCGCTCATCCTTCTTGTCTTCATGGTCAGGCTTCTTCCCGAACTTGGTTGATGGAATAAAGGGCTTGCACTGAGTGTCAACTAAGCGCTCGGTCGTCACATATATATATTTCAAAATATTGGGGTTGCTCCTTTTCACCTTGGATTGTGCCCATGGCTGAAGTCTTACAATGAACTAGTTGAGCTTGTCCTTATCTTGCATATTAGGCACCTTAAACATAAGCTTATGGAACGTTCTGACATAGTCTTGCAACGAACCAGTATGTTTAAGATCTGACACCATCCTGTAGGCCTGTCTTTGCATATTCCTCAGCATGAACTAGTTATGCAGTTTTATTTTGAAGTCATCAAAGGTGTCTATCACGCATTGACCCCTCTCTATGTCACTACGCTTCTGCCTCCACCAAGCGATGGAATCTCAATCTAATAGAGTTGCTGCAACCTTAATCCTGAGAATTTCAAGCGTCACGTTCTGAATATTCAAGTAGTCTTCTACTTGGAACAAGAAGTTTTCAATGGCCTTACTATCGTGAGAACGATTGAACTTTGCCAGTCTTGGCACATCAATCCTTGATGGCCTCTCACCATTTCCTCTATTTAGGGTCACTGTCCTCTACAATGTGTAGTTCTTCAACTGAAGCTCCCCTACTTAAGTCTGCAAGTCAGTCATTGTTGTCATCAACGAAGTGACCTGTTCCATCAGTAAGATCACCTGCTCTTGCAGGCTTCCCACCACATCATTCAGTCCATTGAATGATTCAGCTACGCATGAAATTGCTTCTTCATGCGAAGACACATCTTCCACTAGCTTGTTGATAGTTGCAGCCATCTGCTCTTGGCCTCGAGGTGAACTCATCTCCTCAACTTCGACAACTGTCTCGCCTTTGGTGTTACACAAGTTTTGATAGGGCGCCATAATGTCTTGCTCACAAATTGTAGTCTGTCAGCGCATTTGTCGACACTGACTCTGAAGTCCCTTTCCCAGCACAAGAACAGACTCTGGTACCACTTGTTACAGGCCTATTTCCTTCAATAGGTCAGTGCAGCGCGATGGTCCTTCCTTACTACCGTAAGCCTACTTATCGCTAACTTGCCAGTGGCGAAAGCTTGTAATCAGAGTGCAAGAGAGTAAGAGAGAATGGAGGGAGAAGAATTTCAATCACAAGAAGCAATCACAATGATGGTGAATAAAAGAAAGCTCAATGCATTTAATTCATTCATAATTTAGCCGGTAGGCCTCTTACAGTTCAAGTATACAGGTTGCCTATTTGGGGTATTGATTAACCTAAATTGGGCAGCTTATATCAGACTCAATGAAAGTAAAACAGACTCTAGATGCAACTTTGCAATGTAAGTCACAAGGGAACATTTAGAGTCATTCCATTTAAATTTAAATTCTAGCTTTGAAAGAATTAAAATCCAAAATAATAAATTTAATTAATTAGAAAATAAATAATTAAAATAAAAAAATATGATTCAATTAAATTAAATAAAGTTGTAAGAGTTCATAGGTCGTCTCATCCTATGTTTCACCCCCTTGTCAATTTTAAGAAGTTAAAATGAATTTAAAACTTTAAGTTTACAAGGTTTTAAAAGTTACCAAAAACCAACTTTAAGAAGACAAGTCAAACTTGCTAAAACAAGTGGGAAGGCGTCCCAAGGGAGCGGGGGGACGTCCCATCCTTGATTCTTCTAGGATGGGGATGGAATATTTAGAAAGAATGAAGTAGAATTAGAAAAAAGAAAGAAGGAAAGAAGAAATATATATTGATCCATATTCTTCTAGGGTTCGCTTACTAACATGTGTAGATCCATATCTAGTTTATGTAACTGGTTTGGACCCAAAGTATTTCAATTGGGTTCAATTATGTCTCAGTCAGAAACAGAACTAGTAAGGGTCCTGAGGCTAGGGTTGACCTCTCCTTGCTTCACAAACTGGTTAGACAACCCGAGGGTCGACTCTTGTATTCGAAGAGTTGACTCTTAGGATGGCCATATTAAATGTGAACCAGTAAGGGTTGACTCTCATCTTTGAAGAATTGACCCCTACTAAGTACTTTGTGTTTTTATGAGTTGACTTTTCTAGAGAAAGAGTTGACCCTCCCTGCTGTGTGAACTTGACCATTATGAGTTGACCATATGTATCAAGAGTCGACCCATGTTATAAAAAGAGTCGACCCTTCTGAAGAAAGAATCAACCCCAGGACTTTGCAGATCAACTCTTCTAAATAAGAATCAACATCGAGATTGTGTGGGTCAACTCCTAAATTGAGAGAGTTGACTCCTTAATTGAAATAACACCTCCTTTTACTGTAGTTGCGGGTCTATGATGGTTTGAACCCAAGAAAAGGATTGTTTGACTAGATATGAGTATGATTAATCTTCAAAAATCAATTATTGGCTTCCAAATACGAATGTATTGATTGGTGAAATGCCAATATACGTATGCATAATGAAATGAGATGTATCTTTGGGAATATGTGTAAACTTTTATGGATCATGATGGAGCTTGAGGTTCAAGAAACCTGACTAATAACTATGGGGTGTGACATTTGTACTATAAGGCGTGTAAGGCATGCATGTACATGTGTTAGCTCTGTAACGAGCTTGGAGTTATGAAGAACCTTATGAGTACAAAGGATATACACTATAATTGATAAACATGCACCCCTAAACAAATGCTGTTCCACCATCATTGGCGAGATGCTAGAATGGTCCAAGTCACTAGAGCAATCAGATGGGTTATGATATAAACAACCCTCATAGTCCATTATGAACATTTGCTATCTTGAAGAGGGTAGGTGGTACATGTCTCAAGTGACACGTGATAGGTTCATCTATCGTCTTGATATTTTATGGGAGCAAGGCATCCTAGCCAGTCACTCAGAGGTTAGGAGGTTAGGGTTATCAATGTGTCCTAAGTGATAGGTCTCCATCAATTACAGTTAGTATATGATGCATCCTAATTCTTGTTATTCTTCTACGAGAGCTATCTTTCAGCCATGGGAAGCCCGCTTAGGACCCCGAGGCAGTTAGACCTTTGAGAAATCTAAAACACATAGCATATTAAACACTCAAAGTGTTCTCTTCTATTGTATTGTGTGTCCCTGATGTACCCAAGGGAACTGTAACTAAGTGAAACAAAGTTCTTCTTAATCCCATCTTATATAAAATCATGCCTGAAATTATTAGTTTAGTTAAGTACACCTGTGGCATGTTTCCATTCCATATTAGTTAGATTGGTAATTGTCATGGTTATATGTATTAGAATAAAGTGATGAGATATATGTTTTAGCGATATATAGTTTCTTTTATTTTGGTGTATATACATGCTAGACTTTCATGAGTCTAACCTTTTTTATGTGATTTTAGGTAAAGTGTGAAGTATAGCTGTGAAGCGGATGCAGGATGCTGCTGCGATATTGAGAGCCAATCATTTTCCTTTTGAGGGCACTGAATTGTGGATACATTTTATTAAAAATGTTATCATTTATTGGGTTGCAGCATTTTGAATACAAAAAGGTTATCCGTATTAAATTCAGTATAATCATTATTGTGTGAAATGTAACCATCGAGAGCCAATCATTTTTCTTTCCAGTATTTTGAACCCAAGTTTCAAATGGTTTTCGATGACATCTTTAATAAGAAAACAAAAAGTTTTAAATTTTCGCGTATTTTACAGGTTAAAAATGTCAGAGCATTATAGTTGGTATCATAGCGAGATAAAAATATTAGCTCACAACACGTTCAACAACCAACATCACTCTATAAGTATGTTTTAAATTATGTTTATTCACTTATCTAAGATAATATCTTATATTACCAAACTTAGAATAACTTAAGAATACTAAGCATTCCTTTGAATATATATCACGGCACTCAAATCTTTGACAAAAGTCATAGAGTTGCACACAACAATCCATTAGAGGATGGAGTTTCACTTCCAGTAGTTACATCACATAAACGCCAACCAAGGAGGGTTGGGTAACTGGACAAGGTGACACAAATGTCACTAGATGCATACTGGATAGATTTATCCTCTAGAGCTGGAGGATTGTGTCTTCTGCAGAGAGATGAAACATGTCATCTATGAGTGTCATCTTAAACAAGGATATGACCGAAGACAAGCAACTCAAAACTTTGTGGATTAGGCATCATACACTAATGAACCTCTCGAAGCACCCGAGTTGATAGAAATAATTTCTTCAGACTCATCAGTAGGCATGACAAACCATAGAGAGCCCACAAATGCTCTGACATCACCTATCTATATTTCGGCTTCACCAACCTACAATCTGGCCTTGCCAATCTATGATCCAACTTCACCATCATTTTACCCTCCAACTTCACCAATCTACATGTTGGCTTCATGGTGCAACACTGACTGTGGGTTGGTTCGCAGCCAAGACTCCGATCTTTTTAGTTCTATTGCGAAAGCGAGTAAATGAAAATGCAGAAATAGAAAAAAAATTGATAATACTAGAATTTGTTCCAGTAAATCACAAAATTGATAAAAATAATAAACTGCAAAAATGTAGCCAATAAAATTATCTTTTCAATGCAAAAAAAATCAGACATTTCTGATATCAGAGCACAAAGATATGATCTGATGAACAAGACAGACTGACACACTTGGGACACAGTCACACTCGAGACATTAACTCTGTTCACATTAATTTTTAGAGACTGTATGAGCAAATTCTGTGAACTGTCAGAACACAAAAGTTAGAGGTATTTTATATACCTCTTCAATGAATCTAAGAACATCGAAAATGGATATTGGGTTGAAGGGATATTGCCCAAAACACTGAGACTGTTTGACACACCAGGACAATCACGTGAATGACAGAGTCCTCTGTTCGGGTTAGTTTTTGGAAACTATAGGAACAAAGTCTTCCAATGGGATTTGATATCAACAATGATGCAATTCTGACTGTGAGCCGATCCATGATCCAAGATCTAAATGGATTTAACATGCAGAAGCACTAAAAGAATATCCAAAGTTTTGATAGGGTTTAGTCTAGAGGTGTTTTGACTGAGCATCTTGCCTATTTTGCAAATAGAAGCAACACAAAAAGTGTAGATAATTATTTCTACTTTCTATAGAGCCTAAATGTGCAATTTTTTGACAACTGGTTGTCGAGATATGGTTCTGAAAATGGGACATGTTGCTGGATTTGGAGATTGTCATACTTGAAACAGCCCAGTTGGTGGCAGACCAGAACGAGGACGAATACTATAATTTTTGTTTATAGATAGAACACAAAAGTTCTACATGTTGTTCCAATAAAATGAAAATCATGAATTTTTGAGTTCAAATGGCCTAGATATGGCCTAAACAATAAACCTGAATGACACAGGCCGGGATAGTCACTCGAGTGGTTGTCCTTTTTGTTCCAGAACATTTTTTACAGCGATATCTCCAGCTAGTTAGGGTATTCAATAGCTTTCCAATAAGCTAAACCATGCAATATTTTTTACTTCAAACGAGAGAGTTATAATCAAAACATTGACGAAGGCTCTTTTTAGGCAGAATTCCAAAATGCACCAAACAGTCATACAATATATCAAACACCAAAATTAGATTAATCTGATTTTAGTTTTTAGTGTTTATAGTTCAACCTACACAGAAAGACACTTCTAAAGGTATCTTCTACAATGTGAAAATCTCATCCTCCTTAACCGGATTTTGGTTAGTCAAAACAAGTATCACAAATAGATAATTTGTCCAAACAAGTTATCTCTAAAAAAAACTTCAGAAATCTATTTCTTTCAAGCAAAAAACATCAATCATTAATCAAGTTAAGCAAGTTCATGTCAAACCAATGATGAAGACAAGAGTAAGATGGTTCTAGCAATAGCTCAGAGATTCAACAATGATAACAAGAACAATGTTCAACAATGACATGATTTTTGCTCAAATGGGCAAATGGATGCGGACAACATTAACAAAGGAACGTCAGGACGTCATGGCATGCTGGTGGTTCACAGAAACATCTCATGGCTTTTAGGTTCACCAGATAGCCTCTTCAATAGCAAAAAAACAGCAACTCGAATAAGCACTAGTCACGAGTCTCAAAGTGTCAATGGTAGCAAGATGATGTTAACGGTTTCACCAAAAAACAACAAGTCTTTTATAGCCTCAAAGAGGTTCACACATTCAAAGACCAGCAGATTCACATAGTAGCAGGCTTCTCACGATAGAAACAAAAGTCAGCAAGAAATGTTTCACTACCAGTAGGCCCTCCACCAAAGGGATTCAACTAGAGGTAGGGGATGACTAGCCTTCCTTCTCCATTTTCACACTTGATATTTTTTCTCAAAAAGAAAGCAAAACGGCTCTGCACAACTTTCTCAAAACCCTTATAGAACTCAGCAAGGCTAAGTTAATTATTGAGGTTGATTCCAATACACCTCCCAATGTGGCCAATGAAAGAACTCTATTTGAATTTATTTTTAAACTTGGACTTAACTCTCTCTCTCTCAAACAATCAAAAGAATAAAGAGGCTTTCATGACTTTTTAAGAGGCCTCATAACCTCTTTACACGATTTTTGTAGTTGATATAAAGTCTTAAGATTAGGTCCACATTGGTTCAACACCCAAAGGCGCCAATGTGGATCCAATACTTGAAATATTGGATCTCTTGCAAGATCCAATACTTGCAAGTTGGACCACATTCAATAGAATGGACCAAGATCCAAATCCAAAGCTGATATAAAAAAATAAAAAACTACCCAAATACCCAATACACCCTCTAGTACCCAAAATAAATTCTAACGAACACTAGAACTATTCGGATCCATAGAATCCAGTACCTAAAAATAAATAAATAAATAAAACAAAAAAATACAAGGGTGATTCTCAAAATCACAAAAATGCAACCACAAAGCAAAATATATTTTTTGAGATGACAAGAACCAAAATTCTCAAAGAATAAAATATTTATAATGAGGATTTTACCCATAAGATTCATTTGGACCCAAATGGTCCAGATTTAGATTGGATCTTCTTAAGTATCTCTTTCTAGATCTAGTATGTAGAGTTGGATTCACATCCAACTCCTCTTTAATATGATGAGGATCTAGATGCTCTGTATCACATCACCTGTGTACACTCTGTCTCCATCCTCCCACACTTTATGCAACCCAAGGTGCATAAAAAATAAGAGGAAACATCTAAGACAGTTCTCAAAACACTCATAGGAGGAACATAGAAGTTTTGTTTTTTAGTCAAGGTTATGAACTTTTAATAGATAGAAGTCCTTCTGTTGATATCAACCAATGATGTTGGGTTTTTGAACTTTTGTTATCACACACACACACACACACATATATATATATATAATCTATCTTTTTGTCATTACAAATTCTCCCCAGTTTTACTTGTACGAATATGTTTTATGATATCACACACTTATTCAAATTTTTATTCATATAGATGGCTTGGCATGGTGGATGTGATGACCTCATGGACACCCTAAACAACTTAGCGAGTGTCGTGGGTCAGCAAGAAGAAACTATGCTAGCCGTGTGAGGCAACCTACAACAGGTTGCCTAGGATCAACTGAATCTAGGAAATGGGATCCCCTACAAGCTGTTTATAGACATGAACCCTCCTACATTCATTGAGAAATTAGATCCAAAAGTCATCAAAAATTGGGTCCAAGAGATTGAAAAAAAAAATTGAGTGTTGAAAGTTTCCAATAACCAAAAAGTTGACTTCAGGACATACCAGTTGAAAGACCATGCTGAACATTGGTGGGCGACTGTTTATAAAGTCAACTTTCAGAGCAGACTTGTTACTTGAGAACAGTTTATCAAAGTTTTCTATGTGGTTTATTTTTCAAAGCATGAAAAGAGTTGAAAGATGTAGAAATTATTGGACTTACAGTAGGTTCATAATCTTGGAAGGGTATTGCCATAACTTTTACACAATAGAAGAAGAGTGAGTAATGAAATTTACCAAATGATTGAAACCAGCATTAAGAACAAAGGTCTACACTCATGAAACTAAGTCGCTTGATGAGGCTATTGAAGCAGCTGCACTACTGGATGGCGACTAGGTGGAGTTACAAAAAAACTTTAATGGAAAGAGTTTCACACCTCCTACTAAAAAGTAGAAGAAACCAGGCCATAGCTAAGGCTGAATCAAAGGTGCCAAAAATTGCATCGTTTCCATAGTGGACAGATGTACCCTTGTGACACGGGTGCGTGTATCTACTACGAAAAGATAGGTCACTGTATCAAACAGAGTCGCAGCAACGACCGGCGTAATAATGAGCAATCCTGATAGGGACAACTTGATATAATCTACTATGTTGGTCATTGTTCACACTGTTTTGTTTTATGTAATTTAATTGTAACCACTCGTTAATAATTATGAATGTTTCAAACCAGTTTGGGGAAGAATATTGAACCTCTAAATAACCTATGAATTATGATATGTTGTATTTATATGTAGCCTAAATCATAGCATAATGTATATATATGGAGTCTGATAGTATAAAGTCTGTAACATGATGTCATCATATAGAGCCTAAAATGTGACATGATGCACTCATGTGGAGTCTGGTAGTTACAACATGATGTCATCATGTGGAGCTTGAATTACGGCATGATTCACTCATGTAGAGCATGATAGTAAGATTGAGACATGTTGTACTTATGTGGAGCTTAAATCACAACATAATGTACATATATGGAGTTTGATAGTATAAAGTTTATAACATGATGTCAACATGTGGAGGCTGAAATACAACATGATGCATTCATATGGAGCTTGATAGTTGCAGCATGATGTGTGAACACCCCAAATTTTTCAAAATCATGTAAATATCTCCTTTTTGCCCCTGGACCTCCATTTTCTGAGTAAATTGAGTCATTTTTACTCAAAATTCTGGTTTATCGCTCGAATTTACTGGAATCGAATCAATTCTCTATATCTGACTCAATTTTGGATCTGGATTCAGTTCAAAATCCAAATCTGAGCCTCGTTACCTAATTTTGAACCAAAATTACAAAAATACAAAAAATAAGTTTTGAATGGCTCGAACAGTCTATCCGGCATCCAGTTGGATTCACGACTCTGTATTTTTTGATTCGAGGTTAAAAACTTGAATATTTTTCTTAAATCCGGATATAAACTCGTTTTCTGAAGAAAATTCCAAAAGATAAACTCGAATTCTCAGAAAAGCCTTCTTTTGTAAATATTTGTAACATTTTATAAATAGTTTAGAAATCCCGTAGTTTTAGAGTTCCTTTCAAAAATACAAAAAAAAAATATAAAGAAAAAGAACCAAAAAAATGAAAATAGGAAAAAATATAGCTTTTAAAAACACCTTTTGAAAGTCGGGTTTTGTAAACCACTCTTTTGAAAAAACCTTTTAGAAAAGAACCACTATTATGGAATTTTTTCAGAAAATTATGGACCCGTTTTGTGATTTCTCTAACGGTTCTCTTCTATATAAACCAGCCTTCAGGGGGTTGAAATCCATCCATCTTCGGCCTCCCCATCTTCTTCACGATCAACTATTCACAGGGCATCCATTAGTATAGTATTCCTCTCCTTGCCAGCCTTCTCCTTCTTTAAGTTTGGGAGTCCCGCAACAAAACTCCAGCTCTCCTCTGGCTTGTCTCTAGTAAGCCAAGAAGGAGAGGAGTTCGCCAAACAGGTTTTGCTTATCCCTTCTTTTGCCATCCAAGCTACAGAAGAAATCGAACATCCCCTCTGGATCCATCTGATCCCTCTTCACCATCTGCATAAAAAAAAAAGGGGAGTGTGAACACCCCAAAATTTTCAAAGTTTTGTAAAAATGACCCTTTTGCCCTTGACTCTATTTTTTGAGAAAATCAAAGTGATTTCAAAGCTAAATTTCAATTTTTCTTCAGATTTCTGGATTAAATTCCACATTTATATATTCAAATTCAACTTCGGGTCTGAACTCAGTATTTTAAATCCAAATCTGAGCTCCGTTGTCCGATTTTCAAAATAAAATCACAAAAATACCAAAAAATGATTTTGAAAGGCTCGGGTGGCTCATCCGACACTCTGTTGGATCCTCGGCCCTATATTTCTCAGTTCGAGGTTGTAAACCTCTAATATTTCTCAAAAATTCGGACATAAATCCACTTTCTAAAGAAATTTCCTCAAAAATAGCTTTTTATTCTCAGAAAAACTCCCTTTTGTAAATATTTTACAAAAAACACCAAAAAAAAAAATAGTTTCAATCCTTGTTTTCTCACAAAATTTAGGATTTTATTTCAAAAATACAAAAAAATGAAAAATAACATAAAAAACCAAAAAAATTGGGAAAAGCTGCAAGAAAAATGAAGGATTTCTTTAAGCTTTTTTAAACCCTTTTTCCAAAAAAACCTCTCTCAACCATTTTTCAAAAATTCCCTAAAAAAGGAAACCTCTTTTTGGAAAAAGGGAGAATTCCTAACGAACTCCTCCCACGCATTCCCTCTCCTCTTTCCATCGTCCGATCTGCAACGACCTTCTTCGCTCTCCACCCTTAATCTTCAACCATTTTCCTCTCTCGAAGTCTTGATGATCTCTTTAAGAAGAGACATCGATCCTCTGTGGAGGATCATCCATTTTTTTTTCTCTGGTGCCGATCATCCATCTTCACGCAGTGATTCCTCCTTCAAGCTTTCTCTACTACTTCTTATCAAGGATTGTCAATATCCATTACCACCCTCCATCATTAAATTTCTCTGAAGCATCCATTAAACCCATCCTCATCGGAGCTTCTCTGCAAATCCACTATCGCCATCCATTTTAACTCCACTTGCTTTGCTTCTGGAGGATCGATCATCATCAAGCAACATCCACTCTTTGCCTCTCGTATCGGTTTTTCATTTCAACCTCTCCCCTCTGATCGGGCGAAGAAGACCAACACTCCTAGCAGTAAAAGGGGAATCAGAAGGTCGATCTCCCCATCTTTCAAGACCTCTGCAAAACGCAGTAAGCCCCTTTTTCTCCTCTCTATCGTTTCTTTGATTTCTTTTTTTTTTTTCTTTTTGCCCTCTCACGCACTATGGATATGTTAGGTTGCCCATAGCAATCCCAACACATCCCTGTGCAATAGTGATGGAATTCCTTGAATTCCTACATTGTTCCTTTTTTTTTTGGCAAGTTCCCTTTTGATTTTCGATTTCCCTGTTGTTAGTATAACTTCCTTTCTAGTTGTTAATCGTATTTTTGGTCTCTAATATAACATTTGATTTCCTATGTTCATGACATTTTCTATTTCAATTAGATATTCATGTCTTGTTCATGCTTTTTTTTTTTTCTTTACTGTATCATACCATCATCTGTAATTGTTTATTCACCTTAACCACAGTACTGCTTTGGCATTTCTTGATTCATGATATCCCTGGTTTCATTGCTACATAATGCACATTTACATATAGAAGCCAAGGAATTTCTAAAGGTAATGAACCTAATAAATGTTCGATTATAACTCTGATAATGGAATCTGAGGATGATGACAAAAACATGGTATGTATTGATTCTGGGAGACCTGCGACACCTAAAATTTTCATTGGGGTTATCCACAACAACTTAGGCATCGATAGCTCCCGGCAGCATCGTGTGCCAACCTATGCCACAGAAGAAGAATGGAATAGATTTGAGCAAGTTTATCAGAGAACACTGAATCGGGTTTACCAATTAGATGAAAAGGGTGCTTCCAGCTCGTCTTAAAAGCCCCTAAAGCTGAAGAAGGAGATATCGTGAGGTATGTCTACACGCTCAGAGGAATCGCTGGGAAGGTGAGTCATGGATACTATCACATTTCAAGCCATGTAGAGTGGCCATGAAAAACCTTCGTGAAGGTTCTTTTGAGACACAGAAGAGGCTCCACCTTGCAGCCCTTAAATTTTTTTTTTTTTGCATTGAAGCATGATGTAGAGTTTCCTTTGTCTGAATATTGTTACTATCTGATCACACGCTTCATCTTAGCAGGAATTTATACTTTGACTCTCTATAAGTTTTGTAATTTATCCTCCTGGGTCTAGACATGGCCCTGAATACAGATTTGATTATAGTGCAATCACTTGTCTCCTCATTAGCATCTGCATCATGACCTATCATCCAGCTATGTTAATTTGCAAAACATAAGATAAACCACTTAATTCCTCTGTATAGCTGACAGTGTAAATTGCAATCTGTTATAGCAGGATAAGGATTAGGTGGTCTGTCGACGCTCGTGCATCTAATCACGCCTCTCAGTTGATCCATTCTGTGATAATCCATATTCAAGATTTTCTTTTCTATCATCCAAGTATGTTGTTTGTATATAAATTTTGTTGTTAATATCTTGTTCATAGTCATATCAATTTATGCATTTTTCATACAGTAGCTTGTGGTCAAATATTCAGTGTCATTGGCTTTTGGGTAAGCCTAATGATGTCATGTTATAGTTCATCATAAATTTGTAGTATATCCCATTCTAAATTCAAAGCCTTCATCCCTATCTTTTGAGGAAGGAAAACTGAAGACTTGTATCGGATGACTAATGTTGATCGTTCTGTACCTTAGAGTGATCATGTTACTTCTGAGGGATATTCCTACAGTCCCATGCTAGAAACTTTTGTTGTCTTGCAACAGTTGGAGCGTTTTTTTTTTTTTTAGTGGATACTTGAGGAGATAATGTCATGGGGCCTTATGATGATAGTTGAAGTTGACAAATGACATTTGTTGGAGCATGCATTCACTCTCAAGAAACATATACCCACGGTCATGCCTTCCAGCATGAGGAATCAAGCTTCAAAAAGTTCATCAGAATTCTGTGTTTCCAAACAGAATAAAGCTTTTGCAGGTGACAAAGAATGACATGTGTGATCCGGGACCTCCAGTGACAACACATCGACCCACACCAGAAAAAGTTTTGATCATCTGGTCCTGATGATTTTGCAGGAATATTATTATTTCAGTCTCTTATTGGTTATAGATTCCCTCTAATCCATTATAAGAAAGGAGATTCATAGTCACGCTGGGACATGCTGCGTTATCACTATGCAGCACCCTAGCTCATCATGCTTAATTCCACCATTTGTTCTCTGCTGTCATTATTTTCCAGCAATCATCATACATCTCTTTACCACTCATCTGACTAGCAGCATCCACACTAGCAATTCCTGTCGTTTTTGCAACAGCATGAAGGTAATGCCACAGGACCTCTATCCCAATTAGCAAAGAGTCAAGCAAGGGTGTCCATGGTGACCTCTGAAACTAGGAATGGTAGGCATTGAAATGCATGTTTATTATCAAGAGGCATATGGCTAAAACCCCTTTCACTGAGAACCAATTTCCTGTCAAAATTTTGTAGATGATATGGTTCCTGTAGGTGGCAAAGAACCATATAAGGGCTCCTGGGCATCCAGTGGCAGAACGTTAAGCCATGGCAGCAAGTGTTTTTTTTATTTAATCACCTGCTCCTGCCCTCTTAGTTATCCATCCACACCTATAGTCACCTTGTCCACTATCTCCTACAAATACTTCGGCATCCACTTAAGCACTGCATCTCATATGTTACAGTACCTCTCACTATGTGCACACTCCACCATTTTTAGCACACACCCTGCACTCTCTCCACAAGCCATCCAAGTTGTTGCGTCTTCATTCAATTTCTTATTGTCATTTACCAGTTCCATCTTCAGCCCCCTTCCCTGCTGCAATAATACCCAATCCACCTGCTATCACCCTTGTGTATTACACAGAATCTCCAGCCACCATTATATATATACCACCCCGTATACAAACCACCTTCATATCATCACATTTCCTGTTGTAAAGTGCATAAACATTACTGTGCATCCTTATTTGTTCATGCCCGTATCACCTCCCCTTTGCTGTGTTTTCCTGCAAACAGCACCACTGACACAACCACCCACATTCCAGCACAGTTACAACCACACCTCTTCACTCCCTTTCACTCCGTCATACACCGCTACCTATCACCCCATTGGAGTGGCCTAGGTGTGATCATTCACCCGGTTGCATACTACTGTGCATATACCCATCATCCTTTCAATCTTCATAGCTTACCTTATAGATACCTATAGACCCCTATATACCAGTTCTTCACAGCAGCATTTAGTATTTCATTTCATCATGTATGTTTCCAGCAAAACCTGCATATCATCTATGGATCATGTTGATATTCACATATTCATCTTGACACCCACCTAATATACTTAAGAAGTCATTCAATATATGTTATTATATGCCTGTGTTTTATCATATTAGTATTTATCCTTCATAGTCATCTCCAAAAGTGTTGACTATTAAAGACCCATTTCATTTCCAACACTTTTCATTGGCTTCACCCATCTACCTTGAATGTATGTTATACTCGGACATATGTATGTATGTGTATAAACTCTCATGTCTATACATATATATAGGTATATATGTCTCTTTCTATCCTTTTTATCTTAACATATGGGCCTTTTCACTATTGATTTCCATATGATATGTGTGATTTTCCTTCTCTTTTCATTACTAACCCGTTTGTTTTGCAGGAAATATGTGAAAGATATCATTACTTGGGGTTGTAAATTTGATTTTACATGTTGTAATAGCTAGATTTGAATGAGAATTTATATTTCCTGCTTTAGGTAGAATGGATGAGCATTATAAATATCATGAATTGCTTGTTTTCATGCATTTTTTCCTTTATTTCTCAAATTCTCACAATGGTAAAACACAAATGGCACGTGCACTATTTCGTAAGAGGTAAATTAATTCTAAGTTGACGATTTACATTAACGGCCATAGTCGGGGTGTAAACAAAACTTAGCATTTTTATCTTTTACAAAATAACACTGGATCCACACTGGATCCATTTTCAAAATTCATCATATTTTCCTTAAATATTTTCTTCTTTTATCAGAATTCAACTTAAAATTAACTCAAAATATATACCAATGGCCATAGTCAGGGTATATTGAGAGTTAATTTCATTTTAAATTCTATAAAAGCACCAAAAATGTATTTTATTCTTCACTTGAATTTAAATGTAGTTATTACATAATACATTCAATGACCATAGTCAGGGATGTATTATGTCTTCAATCTCATTTTTAATTCATTTAAAGAATGGAATAGCTTTTCAAATTCCAGATTCAAATTCTTTAAATTCATTTAATCATTTAGGATAGAATTGCATCATATTTTCAAAAAATTCTTTTCTTTCAAAATTCAAGTAATTGTGAATATCTCTTCTTCAAATTCCTATTTCAAATTCTATCTCATTTTCCAAAAAAATTCAAAGTTTAAAATTCAACTTGATTCATTTTTGTAAATTCTAAAATTGAGTTCAAAGTCCAATTTGACTTTGAAATTAATCCTCAAACCAATGTTGAAATTCCAAGAACCAAAGTTAAAATCTCAACTTGGATCCAGATTTCCAAGTATGAATCCAATTTCACTTCGGATCTCAAATTATAGATCTAAATTCCATCTAGGGTCCAGAACTCAATACCACTTTGGATCTCAGACTTCAGATCCAATTCCACTTTAGGATCTAGAATCCAATTCTACATTGGATCTTAGACTTCAGATCCAATTCCATCTTAGGGTCTAGAGTTCAGCTCTACATCGGATCTTAGACTTCAGATCCAATTCCATCTTAGGGTCCAAAGTCTAGCTCTATATTGGATCTCAGACTTTAGATCCAAATCCATCTTAGGATCCAGAACCCAATTCTATATTGGATCTCAGACTTTAGATCCAAATCCATCTTAGGATCCAGAACCCAATTCTACATTTGGATCTCAGACTTCAGATCCACTCCATTTGAGGATTCAGAACCCAAGTCCATCTTGATTTCTAAATCTTGGATCCCATTCTGTCTAGGATCCGGAATCCAATTCCAATTCTAGATTTAAATTCCATTTTCGGATCTAATTTGAATCTCTTAAATTCATTTCTATTCTTAAATACCATCTGATTTCTCAGATCCATTCTAAATTTCAAACTTCAAAATCTAAATTCAATTCCATCTCAAGTATTCATTTCCTTTCCCAAATTCAAGCTCAAATTCAAAGTCCATTTCCGACTTTGAAACTTCAATTTTCAAAGCTTCAAATCATTCTTTCTCAAAATCAAGATCTATCCTTCCAACTCTGATTTACTTCAAAGACTTAGAATTCCTCTGATCTATCTCAAAGTTCTAAGTCAGATTCAAACATTTCTTCATTCTATCATCAGATTCATCTCAGAAATACTTGGAAATTTTTCAAAATCATTTTCAAAAAGAGCATACATCTTTGCACTACACAAGCATGATTCTTTGTGCATCTAGACTTAGATAATTTCTTAGCAAAGCCAAAGGCATTAATTTGACCCTTGGTTCGATTACCCCTGGTAAAGGCGCCAGGAACGGTCGAACCTCGTACCGACGAGCGGATCCCGTCTCCCGATTTTCCCGCAAATATTTCAAAATGGAGGCGAGTTATTTCAAATATTTTCAAAAATTAAGGTCAAGTGAGACCCCGCAAAAGAGTTCCTCTTCTCTCTATTCTTTTCTTTTCTCTTCTCTCTTTCTTTTCTTTCTTTTATTTTTCTCCCTTCAAAAAGGAGGAAAATAGAGGTTGAAAAGGAAAAGAGAAGGAAAAGAGAGAATGTTACGAGAGGAAAAATTTGTGATGATCACAGTTTTGGCGACCGAGATGGGACTCGTCTCCGTCCGATCGAATTTAATGTCTTTTACTTTGCTTTGATATTATTTAAGTCTTTATTCTTCGAAATGTCAGCTATATTTCCATGCAAACCTTAGGGGCTTAGATTTTGTCCTAAGCTGACATCATTGCATATAGGATTTAAGTATGGTTTGGTAGGACCATATTGAGGAGATTATTCCATGCTCACATTAGACTTAGGTCTGAAATACAACTCTCCTCAATTTTAGGGATTGAATGCAAAACAATGTATGCAAGTGTATGCTTCTCTTCATTTTAATCTATCTCTTTAGGATTTGCATTAGAGCCATCTGATTTCTTGCATGTTGAGCATATTTTGAAAACCTCCTTACCTATATTGTC
The DNA here is from genome assembly GCF_984573655.1 of Nuphar pumila. Lineage (NCBI taxonomy): Eukaryota > Viridiplantae > Streptophyta > Magnoliopsida > Nymphaeales > Nymphaeaceae > Nuphar > Nuphar pumila. The sequence goes on along the minus strand of NC_143253.1, from coordinate 58,143,095 downwards.
CCGGTCTTCACGTTGCTGGGCTGTCTCACTGAACCATAGTTCGGGAGAGAGCCTCACAACTGGACCACTTATTTGGGTTCGCGCCCCCCTACCACGTACCTAAGGGCCATAGTCCGAGGTATATTGGTAGGTGCTCAAGGATGTTGGGAAGCCATTACCTTAGAACCAGAGAAATATTTTGTGATCATCGCAAAATTTTTCCTCTTGTAATGTTCTCTCTCTTCCTTCTCTTTTCCTTTCCAACCTCTTATTTTCCTCCTTTTTGAAGGGAGAAAAGATAAAAGAACGGAAAGAAAGAGAGAAGAGAAAAGAAAGAAGAGAAGGGAAAAGGAACTCTTTTGCGGGTCTCACTTGACCTTAATTTTAAAATATTTGAAATAACTCGCCTCCGTTTTTAAAATATTTGCGGGAAAACTGGGAGACGGGATCCGCTCGTCGGTATGAGGTTCGACCGTTCCTGGCGCCTTTACCAGGGGTAATCAAACCAAAGGTCGAATTTTATGCCTTTTGCTTTGCAAAGAATTTATCTAAGTATTTATCCTAAGTCTAAAATGCACAATGAATCATGCTTGTGCAAATGCAAAGATGTATGCTCTTTTTGAAAAATGTTTTGAAGAAATCCCAAGTGCATCCGATAAAGTGAAGAAATGTTTTTTAACTTTAGAACTTAAGATTAAAGTTCTAAATTTTTTAGAATAATCAGGAGCTTGGGAAAATAAATCTGGAATTTGGAAGTTGATCTTGAAGTCTTGAAATAAAAAGAGAATGAAGGAAATTTTCAAAGTCATAAATGGACTTTGAATTTAGAAGTTTGAACTTGGATGAATATTTGGAATGGAATTGAATTCCACTTTTGAAGTTTCGATTTTAGAAGGAAATGTGGGAAATCTAAAGGAAATGGGATTTGTAACATTTGAATTTCAAGATGAAATCCGAATCCAAGTTCTGGATTCTGAATAGAGTTTTGAGTTGATTTTTTTGGATTTAGGGTCCGAAATAGGAACTTGGTTTGAATGAAATGGAATTGGCTTTAAGAATTGGAATTTAAAGTGGAATTTGGATTTTGGGATTTTGAATGGGATCAGATTCAAGATTTGGAATGGAATTGGGACATGAAGTTGGAGATTCAAGATAGGGTTGGGCCCTGGATCCTAAGAGGGAATTGGATCTGAAGTCTCAGATCCAAAGTAGAATTGGATTCTGGATCCTAGAATGGATTTGGATCTGAAGTCTGAGATCCAAAGTAGAATTGGGTTCTGGATCCTAAGAAGGTTTTGGATCTGAAGTCAGAGATCCAAAGTAGAATTGTATTATGGATCCTAAAATGGAATCTGGATCTGAATCTGAGATCCAATAGTAGATTGGATTCTGGATTTTGGATCTGAATCTGAGATCCAATAGTAGATTGGATTCTGGATCCTAGAATGGAATTTGGATCTGTAATCTGAGATCCAAAAGTGGAATGATGATCTGGATCCTAAATGGAATTTGGATCTGTAATCTGAGATCCAAAAGTGGAATGATGATCTGGATCCTAAATGAAATTTGGATCTGTAATCTTAGATCCAAAGTGGAATGGAGTTTATACTTGGAAATCTGGATCCAAGTTGAGACTAGGATTTGATTTTGGATGTGGGTTTTTGAGAAGTCCAAAATAGGACTTTTAAAGATGATCTGGGTTTTTGAAGATCCAGATTTGAACTTGAGAAGGTTTGAGATTCAAAGTCAATCTCAACTTTGATTTAAAACTTTGAAGAAAAACTGGATTTAGAATCAGAAGATGAATTTAGAAATTTCAAAGTTAAATTGAACTTTGAAATTGAGTTTTGAATTGAGTTTGGAAATTTGAAGTTTGAATATGAAATGATTTTGAAATTTCAAAGTCAAATTGGACTTTGAAATTGAGATGGGTTTGGAATAGAAAAGATGTTCAAAATCACTTGGGTTTTTGGAAGAATTTTGAAAAATATGATGCAATTCTACCCTATATGATGAATGAATTTGAATAAGTTTGAATTTGGACTTTGAAAAGCTATTTCATTCTTTAAATGAATTAAAATAAGATTGAAAATATAATACATCCTTGACTATGGTCATTGAATGTATTATATGATAATCTATATTTAAATTCAAAAGAAGAATAAAATACATTTTTTTAGTGCTTTTATAGAATTTAAAATGGAATCAACCCTCAATATACCCTGACTATGGCCATTGGTATATATTTTGAGTTAATCCTAAGTTAAATTCTGATAAAAGAAAAAAATATTTTGAGAAAATATGATGGATTTTGAAAGTGGATCCAGTGTTATTTCATAAGAGATAAAAATACTAAGTCTTGTTTACACCCCGACTATGGCCGTTGGTGTAAATCATCAACTTAAAATTAACTTACCTCTTATGAAAAGGTGCATGTGCCATTCGTGTTTCACCATTGTGAGAATTTTTTAGAAAATAAAGAAAAGCGTATGAAAACAAACAATTCATGATATTCTACAATGCTCATTCATTCTACCTAAAGCGGGAAATGTAAATTTTCATTCAAATCTAGCTATTACAACTTGGAGTTTGAATTGAAATTACAATTTCTAAAAAAAATGACACTTTTCATACACCTTCCTGCAAAACAACCAAGTTAGTATTGAAAAAAAGGAGGAGAATAACATATATCACATGGATATTAAAAATGTCAAGATATATGGGAAATGATATATGCATATGCATATCTATATATATATGTACACGTATATTGTACATATACAACATAATCCATATGAGAATTGGGGTTGGAAGTAGGCACAAATATTGTGTAGGTAATGGAGGTGATGTGCAATAGACAACACGAATGGCTAAAGAAGATGTCATGCAGCTGATGTTGGCGGAGGTGCGGAGCTAGCGGCAGGGTGTAGGTAATGGTGGTTGAGAGATTGTAGTGTTGATCTGCCACAGTAGGTGCAGCAGGATGTGGTCATGCAACGAATAGCTGTTGTGTAATGGTGGGTAGCTGATGACAGTAAATGTAGTGTGAATTCGCAGGGAAAACACAGAAAATGGGCATACTATATGTGGTAAGATGCAGTAGTGTTGTTATGATGCTAGCGACATGAGTGCAGATGGAAAATGTGAGTGATAGGTGTGCTAAGTAGTGACAACAGGGGCTACAACAGGTGTAGCAGGGGACTGCAGCAAGTGGTGGCGGGTAAACGGCTGTGATAAGCAGGTGTTTGGTGATATGCTAATGACATATTGGGGGGAAAATCTGGTGGTATACCGTAGGATGCTGATAAAGAGAAATCTAGTGACATACTCTAAGGACCGAAATACTGTCGAGAAATTTCATGACCTCTCAATGACATGATGCAGTGTAAAATCAAATGTGACACTATATGAACACCCATTTAATTTATGAGATAGGCAATGACAGGATACAAGAACACGAAAATGTGATATGAAAGAAAAAAAAATGAGATGGTGATGTATATGGAAGACTGATGTAGTACAGATGAACTGAAAATATATCAGCAAGTAACATCAGGAAATTTACACAGGGATTCCAAAAGACAAATAACTGAAATTTTGAGATGCCGGAAAGGGTGAATATGCCGCAAACAACCTGTTGGAAACATCATCTCTACCAATTGATATCCACTCCAAGGGACAACAGTGACTGTTTAAATATTCTCTTGATTAGACTGGGTTAGCTCTTAACATGCATCCAGCAGCAGAGTCTGACTCTCTGGATGACTCTTTTTTTTTTGCCTGCGTGAGCTACTAACCCCTTTAGATCACACAAAATGCATCCATATAGAGTTGTATAAAAAATCTGGTGAGAGTTGAGCTAATTATAGCCCACGAGCTTGGGTTGTTATGCATGACAATGAGTTTAAATCATTAAACCAACAAATGATGGACTCTATGACTAGATTTTAAGACAGAAAGGATGGAAATTATTTCCAGACATAGATTGGCATACACAGATGTTTCTACTTCCATCTGAAGAGGATGTTGACAGACCTTGCTTAACAATGCTTGGTATTTCTCTAATTCCAGAGCTTACACTGAGTTACGGGCAATGATCTGAATAAGGACAGACAATCGATTGTAGGGGAAGTATTTTAATGGTTGTTACTTCCCAAACTAGCTATGAATAACTTCCAGGATTCCAAATTTGATAAAATAATCTATTATTTCTAACACCTCTGTATACCGAATTGTTGAAGGAGTTTTATTTAGAGAAGCGAGCCCAGGGGCCTTGGTGATATCCCTCGTAGGTCATATTTGATACTGAAAGAATGTGTAACCTTACTTGCCAGGCTGTTTAGCAGGTTTGGAAAATAGTTTGGGAGTGGATCAGTGATACAAGGGATGAAGCAGAGACACAGGGCAATCTTTGAGCGCAGCATATCCAAAACAATTGGGATGGAGTGAAAGACATGGTGACGAAATGCGAGGTGAGAAAGATAAACATATGAGATGCATGGGTGATGAGGTATATATATGATTAAATATGATAAGAGAAAAAGAAAGAGAAAAAAAAAAGTAAACAGACGAGGAAATAACACAACAAGGGAAATGATGTAAATCCACCAACAATTGATGCTATAATTTCAACCTTGGTGCGAACATAAGTAGAATACAGATCTTAAAAAAAATATATATATATATATATATATATATATAAAGTGGATTTAGCATGGTAAGTGTTAATGGAAAACAAAAATAATCAAATTGTTTTTTATGGTGATAATGGAATAATGAATTGCAAAAGACCAACATCCTGAAGCATACACAATTCGATAACAATTGCAGACAAACAAAAAAAAAAAAATGAAGTCTGTACCCTGTTACTGTGTGTGGGTCGGTACTGCCTATAGGTAGACCGGTGCCACCTCTTATGTCTTCCATAATCAAGAGAAGGCGAAAAAGAAAGTTAGAACAATGTGGAAGAAACGCACTGAAATGAGGTAACGTTATGCTACAGATGCATATGGCGTGCTGAATATAAACAATGAGGGAAAAGGAACAAGCTAACATCATGACATACAGGTGCAATGTTGACACCGTGAATCATATTTGGAAGGAAAGCATGAAAAATAACTAATAATAAAGAGATACAAAAGAAACTAAAAAGGTGAAAGGGGATGGAAGCTGCTGTATCAAGGCCATATCCATATTAGTCGAAGGTACCCCTTACACTCGAGAGAAACACTCCCTCCAGTGATGAAGGGATCGTAGAGTAAATATAACCCAGAAGTCAAAAAAAAAGAAAAAAAAGAATGAAATAGGTTACTGGCAATATAGGGGGTGAGGGAAGACCTAACCTGGATGAGGCGAAAACTGGATGAAGGATATGTATTAACAATTGATCGTGGAGATGTTTTCTCCACAATTGCCAGTCACTCAGTTGAATAACCCCTTTAATTCACAACTCGCAGAAGCGTCATTCAAAGGTGCCAATCGTCAAGATGCATAGCATATATATTTTTTTTATGTCTTTACAGAGTGAAAAATATAAATGAAAAAGAAAGAGAGAAAAAAAAAAGAGAAAGAAAAAAAAAAGAAAAGAAAAACCGACAAGGGCTGTTGGAACATGATTGTCCTCTTTATCTTGCACATCGATAGATCGGTATTGCCATGCGCAAATCGATACTATCAGTTGGCGCTTTACTGAAACAAGAACAAAAGAAACTAGGGAAGAGAAATCAAACGAAAAAAAAAAGAGGAGGAAAGGGGTCTTCTTACCACGGTCAAGCTTAGATTGAGAGAAGAAAAGTATGGCTCTGTAGTCTTGTTGTAGGGGCTGGCTTCCTCTCTTTACGGGAATTCTGAAGGAGGAAGGAGGAGACTTCTTCAATGGCTTTAAGGAGAATCGTTCCTTTTGCTAGCAGAATCCTGGGATGAGGGGAATCGGAGAAGAGACCCAGAAGCGATGGATGCGTGAATCGTAGATGAAGTTGGTGGATGGTCAAAAGATGGATATGAAGGAAGGATGAGACGATTTCAAGGAAGATAATGGATACTAAAAGAAACTGGGTGATCAACAATGGTAGGTATTGATTCTCGCCTTTCTTTTCCTCCTTGAGAGTTGCTGGAGAGCGATGAAGTGAAGGAGATGGGTTGCAAGATGGATGTAAAAAAAACCGATGGCCAGAAGATAGGAGCTGGCCCCTTTTTAAAGAGGAAATGGAAACTTCGAGAGAGGAATGCCCGTTGGGGATTGAAGGTGGAGATGAGGGTGTGCGGTTGCAGATCGAACGATGGAAAGAGAAGGAAAGAGGCGTGGAAAGGGGTTCGTTGGAAATTTTCCCTATTTCAAAAAGGTGGTTCCCCTTTTAAGAGTTTTCTAAAAAATGGTTAAGGAATGAGGTTTTTGGTAAAGATGGCTTCGAAAACTTAAAAATCATCCGTTTTCTTTATAGTTTTTCTCGATTTTTTTTTATTTTTATGTTAATTTTTTATTTTTTTTTGTATTTTTAGAATAAAATCTTAAAGCTTTACGAGAAATCGAAGATTTAAAACTAATTTTTTGTGTTTTTGTAAAATATTTACAAAAAGGAATTTTCTGAGCTATTTTGAGAGAATTTCTTCAAAAGAAAATGGATTTGTGTCTGAACTTTTGAAAAATATTCGAGGTTCACAACCTCGAACTGAAAAATATAGGACCGAGGATCCAATCATTTTTTTGATATTTTTGCAATTTTTATTTTGGAAACCTGACAACGAGGCTCAGGTTTGGATTTAAAATACTGAGTTCAGATCTGGAGCTGAATTTGAATATATTAATGTGGAATTTAATCCAGAAATCTGAAGAAAGACTGAAATTTAGCTTTTAAATCACTTTGATCTTCTCAGAAAAATAGAGTCAGGGGCAAAAAAGGTCATTTTTACAAGACTTTGAAAAATTTGGGGTGTTCACAGATGCCCCTCTTTGCTACTAAGCCGGTTGAGAGCCAAGCTTAGTGGCAAAGACAACACTCCAAATTTTGAAAATACCCCAGTCAGCAGGTCTGAACTGGGTGTGGAAGAATTATTTTGAAAATATGATTTTTCCGGCTTGAAACCTTACCCTGAATGGTTTTGGGGAGACGAAATCCTCGAAGATGATATGATTGAGTGGAAAATGAGGAAATCGTGATGGAACTTTTAGATGGAAGTTCTGAAATGGTGGGAAATGGAAATTTTGATCAGGTCTCATGGGTGAGACAAGATACTCTTTTTGGAATGGTTCAGGTTTAGCCCTTAACCTGGATGGGACAAAAATACATCAAGATGAATTTGAACTGAGGGAAGGGATACACGGGGACCTTGATGGGACATTTTGGAAAATGCCTTGTGAAATGAAGCCCGAGTATGATCCTTTCTTTGAATAAATGTATGAAGTATGGGTTCCATGATGGGAGGAGCCATGATGGGACTAGAAGAAAAAAATCTCGTCAAAAACGAGGAATCTCATTGGAATGTGACTCAGGTTTAACCCAAACCTGCAAGGAAGATACCTCGCGAAGCGAGGTTTCAGGTTAACTCTTAATCTGGATAGGAAATCTACCATATGGGTTTCTCAAAATGGAGAAAGCACGATGGGACCTTCGGAATTTGGATGAACAAATCCGAGAGGGGTTTTTGCGAAAGGAGGAAATATAGAGTCCCTAAAGCTTTGAAAAGGGGAAGAAATTGGGCGTCTCATTGCTGAGACTGAAATAGCTTTTGAAATCAAAGAATCTTTCGCAAATGGTTCAGGTTTAACCCTTATCCTGAGTGGGTCGTCCATACAGAATTCTTCAATGAGAAAACCGTGATGGGACAGGAAGAGATACTTTCTTCAGAGGTAACTTTTCTTGGAAATATAAACAACGCTAGGTTGCATCAAAATGGATATTGAATGTTTATTTTATTCTTGGAATAGATAAAAAATTTTGCCAATAAGATAAAATCATAGTAGATTCAAACGCTTGGAAATATGCACGTATGTGCGAAAGATATTCTCTCTTTTACCTAGAGTATTTTCCCCAAATGAGGTTAACTCCTCAGTTATAAGAGTCAAATTCAAAATTTTAGCACTGATGATTTTCTTCAAGGAAGCTATCCATTTCCCTGATATGAGAATAAAAGAAATATTCTTAATTTCATAAAAGCAGAAAATGAAGAGATATTGATAAAAGAATTTTGCATGAGAAAAGATGACTTCTGGCAACTTCGGCAGTTTGATATCTGGGTGTTTTCCCACGATGATCTTTTTGCACTCTTTTTGAGTCACTGGGCTTTCTCGGTTTTTCACATCATCCTTCATTTGGATGGGTCCTGACTTTTCTCTCTTTTTCAGGGAAGGGTACGTCACAAACTCCTTCATCTTGGAGATGTTCCGATCCTTCTTTTCTCTCAGGGATTCTATATGATATTAGCTCAAAAAGGTCTGAAATCAAATATCTTTTAGGGTTTGTCGGTAGGTTCATCGCATCTGCCTTCATCTCGACAGTGATCCGAACTTTCCCTGGAAGGATCCGTCACAAACTCCGTCATCTTGGAGATGTTTCAAATCTTCTTTGGCCCCGGGGATCTACTCGCTTAATTCGCCTTCATCTTGACGACAATTGAGAGGTCCCTTTTGCGGATATTTGATTGCAACTTTTTAAACGAAAATGAGAAGATATGGGTTTGAGTGGATTTTTTTTATGGCTCAAGATATTTCCACTGCCTGATTGCCAGAAAGTCATTTAAAACATGCGCCATAGCTAAGATCAATATCAATTCGCTTCTGGATTTTCAACATCATTGAAGATTTCTTTTATTGATCATATCGAGGACATTTCTTACATCCTTTTGGTTGATCAACAGGAAAAGGTTTGAATTTTACCTCTTTTCGCAAAAAGTTTCACCTTTTGGAAGGAAATACAGGAGGTAATATGAGAAAATTCTTTTTGTGTAATAAGAATGTTTAGAATCAGCAAATGCTTTTTAGCAAATTGGCAAAGTTTTCATGAATTTCTTGTGAAATAATCACTCAATATAGATTTTGATGAGACACTTAGCTGTAATTTAAAGAAATGGTGTGAGAAATCAGACTTTAGAAAACTGGACTGATGAAATATATTAGGTTTTTGGAAATCCCAACCAGTTTATGAGAAACTAGATTTTTGATAATCCCGACCAGTGAAAACACTGGATTTCAAATCTTGACCAGTGAAAAATACTGGATTTCAAATCCCGACCAGTTATGAAAATTGGATTTCAAATCCCGACCAGTTATGAAAACTGGATTTCAAATCCCGACCAGTGAAAAATACTGGATTTTAAATCCCGACCAGTGAAAAATACTGGATTTAAATCCCGACCAGTTATGAAAACTGGATTTCAAATTTCGACCAGTGAAAAATACTGGATTTTAAATCCCGACCAGTGAAAAATACTGGATTTTAAATCCCGACCAGTTATGAAAACTGGATTTCAAATCCCGACCAGTTATGAAAACTGGATTTCAAATCCCGACCAGTGAAAAATACTGGATTTTAAATCCCGACCAGTGAAAAATACTGGATTTCAAATCCCGACCAGTGAAAAATACTGGATTTTTAAATCCCGACCAGTTATGAAAACTGGATTTCAAAAATGAAGGATTTAATCTGATGATTTGCAAAGTGACTGAATTTGGGAGGTTATAACCCGAGGGTTGAGAGAATGATGAGATTTTGAAGATATTGTAACCAAAGGTTGGGAAACTGATAGAATTTTAAAAGATTGAAGATCTTGAAGGTTTTGGAAATGATAGAATTGAGGAATCGCACCCTAAGGGTTTGATCACACGACCAGTGGGAGCTGGATCTTTTGGAATACAGGACCAACGAGATGCTGGATCCTTTGGAAGATATGACCAACGAATGTTGGATCCTTTTGGAAATACATGACCAGCAAGATGCTGGATCCTTTGGAAATATATGACCAACGAGTGTTGGATCTTTTGGAAATACATGAAATTTTGAGAGATTTAAGTCAGAACTTGAATTTTAGAAGGAGAAAGGTCTTTGGTCAGAAGACTGATTTTAAAAGGTTACCGGTGAGAACCGGGTTTTTCAAATGCGCTCTATATATGATTGAAAAGTTTGAAACATAACCAGTGCGAGAACTGGGTTTTGAAGATGAGCTTAGATTTTCAAAATGAGTTTTTAGAAGATAATTCAGAATTTATCCCCTTATCCTGAACGGGGGAAAATAATAAAAAGAATACCTCATTGAAAAGGAGGCATCAGGTTTATCCCTTATCCTGAAAGGGTATTTTGAAGATAAAAGTAGAGGAAATTTTAATAAGATTGGAAAATTTGTTAAAACTTGACATAAACGAGCATTAGCTTGATGTAAATCTGATCAAAGCGAAATGAATCAAATGAAATGAAAAATAAAGATCACAAGGCAAATTAAGAACTAACAAAATTTGAGGAGAAGAGCTTTTCGTCTAATCCTGCCTGCATATGATGAGAAAGATTTTTATGAATTAAAAATGCCCCAGTATCATGGAGAAGAATGTAAGAATTGATAGAAGATCATTGTTTTTATTGAAATGGCTCTTTGAATAGTACAAAAGATTTTTGAATGAAAATTTTAAGTATAAAATTTCTTCAAATGCAGAGCATTGATGAGATCTGGCATTTCCACTCCATCTGCGTTGATTAGACGATACGAATTGCGAGGAAGTGCTTCCTTAACCACATAAGGGCCTTCCCAATTGGGTGACCACTTGCCCCTCGGTCGGTGCTTGAGATGAGCTGTCGATCTGAGCACCAAATCGTTAACTCGAAATTTTCTCTCAATGACGGACTTGGCATAGTGTCGAGCTATCCTCTGTCGATAAGCTTGAGCATGCTCTGCTGCCTTGAGCCTCTTTTCATCCAGTAAATCTAGCTGCACCAATCTCTGCTGCTGATACTGATCAAGTGGCAATTCTATGAGAGAAGCGAATTTGAGAGCGGGCTTTTGGATATGGAGAGGTAACACCACTTCAGTTCCGTAAACAAGTTCTGAAGGAGTGGCGTTAGTCGGGGTCCGAATGGTGGTCCGATATGCCCAAAGCGCGTCATGAATTTTCTCATGCCAATCTCGACCTGTCTTCACAGTCCTTTCCAAAATACGGATCAAAATTTTATTGGTGGCCTCTGCTTGGCCATTCCCTTGAGGATAATAGGGAGCTGAGAAATGATGGGAAATTATGAATTTAGAACAGAAGGTTTTCATCCTCTCATTTTTGAAATGGGTTCCATTGTCTGAGACAATATCATGTGGTATGCCGAAGCGACAAAGAATGTTCTTGTGAATAAAAGAAACCACATGGCGGCCTTCTACAGTGTGTAGAGTAACAACTTCAACCCATTTCTTGAAGTACTCTGTCGCAGCCAGAAAGTATTTGTGGCCGTTAGAAGCAGAAGGGGTAATTGGGCCGACGACGTCAAAAGCCCACATGGAAAATGGCCAAGGGGAAACAACTGATTGTAGGTATGCGGCTGGAGCATGAATATAAGGTGCGTGCAATTGGCACTTGACGCATTTCTTCACAAATCTATGACAGTCCTGTTGCATGGTATTCCAATAGTACCCTGCCCGAACGATCTGCTTGACGAGGGTCTGATAGCCGACATGGCCACCACAAATCCCTTCATGCGCCTCTTGGATAACTTTCATAGCCACTTCTTTGTCTAAGCACCTTGAATACTCAGAACTGAACCCACGGCGGTAAAGGACATTGGCAAGAATGAAATAACGGGTAGACATACGCTGAATCGCGCGTTGCTCTCTTTTTGGCATTTCTGGCAGAAATTCACCAGTCTCAATAAAATTTTTGATGTTTTGGTACCAAGACTTCTCCTTCTGATTGACCTGGTTTACTTGCATATTTGAATCAAACGCGGGGTGTTCAAGTCTGCCAACTTCAAAAGAACGACATGATTCACCACTCTTGAAGGACAGAATGGAGCCCAAACTGGCTAAACCATCAGCTATTTGATTATGCTCTCTTCTGATATGACTGAGCTGAAATTCTTCGAAGCTGTCCACAAGAGCGAGGACGATCTTCTGATACGGAATCAATTTAGAATCTTTCACTTGCCATTCAATGTTAACTTGACTGACAACAAGTAGGGAATCACCAAAGGCATGCACTCTCTTGACATCAAAATTTTACAAGATTTTGAGGCCTTGTATTAAAGCTTCATACTCGACCATATTATGAGTACATTGGAAACCAAGCTTAAGAGAATAAGGGATCATTTCTTTTTCTGGAGTGATTAACAAGACTCCAATCCCTATGCCAGACATGTTTTTAGAGCCATCGAAGAAAAGGTTCCAAACTGGGGGCTGTTGGATATTACAGATGTGTTCATCAGGAAAATCATCTTCTGCTTTAATTTCTTCCGTCAAAGGGAAATCTGCCAACTGATCTGCGATTGCTTGGCCCTTAATCGACTTTTGAGAGACATACTCTAAGTCATATTGCATTAGAAGGACTTGCCACTTTGCAATCCGTCCAGTGAGAAAAGGTTGTTCAAGAATATATCTGAGCGGATTAAGTTTTGACAGAAATTTGATTTCAGAAGCCAGTAGGTAATGTCTCAATTTCTGGCACATCCAAACCAGGGTTAGACAAGTTTTCTTCATTTGAGAATACTTCTTTTCATAATCAATGAAGGTTTTGCTCACGTAGTAGATGGCGTGCTCTATCAGGCTGCCTTCTTCATACTGAGCGAGGAATCCACCACAGGCATTCTGATTGACTGAAATATATAGTAGGAGAGGCTTTCCCAGCTTTGGTGGCTTCAAAATTGGCGGATTAAGGAGATACTGCTTGATACGCTCAAACGAGAGCTGGCATTCTGATCCCCATTCAAATTTAACTCCTTTTCTTAGCAAATGGTTAAAAGGCTCACATCTCATAGCCAAATTGGAGATGAACCTGCGAATAGACTGAATACGCCCTTGAAGGCTTCGCAGTTCTCTCAGATTAGTTGGAGGCGGCATGTCAATAATGGCTTTTGCCTTGGCCGGATCTACTTCGATCCCTTTCTTGCTGATGATGAAGCCGAGCAGTTTGCCGGACTCCACTCCAAAAACACATTTCTGAGGGTTAAGTCTTAATTTGTAAAGAATAAGTCTTTCAAAAACTTGACTAAGAGCATCAAGGTGATCCTCTTCTTCTTTAGACTTAACCAAAATGTCATCCACATATGCATCCATATTCTTGTGCATTTGATCGTGGAAAATGACGGCCATCGCCCTTTGATAGGTGGCCCCGGCATTCTTGAGCCCAAATGGCATCACTGTATAGCAGAAGGTTCCCCATGGGGTAGTAAATGAAGTCTTTGACTGATCACGAACGGCCAACTTAATTTGATTATAACCTGAATATCCGTCCATGAAAGAAAACATGGCATGACCCGCTGTGCTATCGATCAACAGGTCAATATTAGGAAGTGGATAATCATCTTTCGGGGTGGATTTATTGAGATCCCTAAAATCAATGCAAATCCAAACTTTTCCGCTCTTTTTAGGGACTGCCACGATATTTGCCAACCAATCTGGGTAATAAATGGCTCGGATAAAGCCTGCTTTTAGCAAATCTGCAAGTCCTTCCTTGACTTGCTGCTCAATTCGAGGGTCTAATTTCCTCAGTTTCTGCTTGATTGGTCTGGTTTCTGGTTTCAACTTGAGTCGATGCTCAACCAGCTTGATATCCAATCCTGGCATATCTTCGTAAGTCCAGGCAAATACTTCTTGATGCTTTTTGAGGAATTGGATGAGTCTAGCTTTTTCAACTTCGCTTAGACTCGACCCGATTTTGAGAATCTTCGGATCATCTTCCGACCCAATGTTGATATCCTCAGTTGGATCTTGAACCAAAGATGAGGGTTCATCCTGCTTCTGAATGTGAGCAAATTCTGGCAAATCCTGGATAGTGGAATCAAATTCAGCTGGCTCTTCAGTCTGTTCTACTGCCTGACTGACCTCTGCTTTTTCTTTCATCTCAGGAAATCTTGCCAATTTCAGATACTTGGGATTGATAACAAATCTTGTCATTGATTCAGGAGTTAATAGTCCTGAAAATGTGAGAGAGGTTGTTTAAGAAAAAGTATGAGCCAAATCAAATTTTTGTATAAGTAAAGAACAATGATGTAGACAAAATATAAGAAGAAATGATAGATGCTAAAAAAAAAATGTGAAGAGAAAGTTGATCTTTCATTGATTGGAAATGAAGTATTTACAAGACATTGACAAAAGATGGGATCGTGTTGTCCCTACAAGATTTAATAAAAGATAAGAAAAGAAAGCAGGAAAACTAAGGCATCATCTTCATTTGTTTCCTCTGACAAATATTGTTTTCTCGCTGGAATCCTGGCCGGTAAATCCCAACCCTGAACTGTCCGCATGCCGAACTGGAATGATGGGCTCTATCATGCCATCTTCATCTTTCCCCATGCCTCGGAATGGCTGGTATCCATGTTTTATCAGCAGATCAAATCCCTTTCTTGCTTTAGAAAATTGAGGAAATAAAGGATGGTCTTTGAAGGAGGCGTAGTTGATGCACCCTCCTAACTTGAAGAAACAAGGTCTCTGCCATTGGACCGTGGCTGCTATGTTTTCCTCTTCCATAACATCTTTCAGTTTCAGCATTTCTAGACTGTCACTGAGATTGATCTCATCCGCTTCTCGGATGCTTGGAATATCAGCTGTAAATGTTGGACGGGGAATCATAGGCTGTGGCAGCCTTTCTTCGGGGTCTTCGCCCAAAACGGTAGTAATCATTCCGCCCTTGGACCATTTTATGCACTGGTGGAGGGTCGACGGAACTGCATTTGCATTGTGGATCCATGTTCGTCCCAACAACAAATTGTAAGTTGGCGGCACGTTGACAACATGGAATAGCACCGTATGCACTGAGTAGTTGATAAAAATCTCTTAGAAAATCTTGCCCTTGGTCGTCTGCCCGTGATTGTCAAAACCGTAAATAGTGATGGGGTCAGGCACGTACTCTTCTTCTTTTAATCCCAGGGCCTTTGCTGTCATTTCTGGGCAAATGTTCAAACTGCTGCCCCCATCAACAAGACCATGTGGGACAGTCATGCCCCTGGTTCTGACCACAATGTACAACGCATTGTTATGAAATGAATGAGGCTTAGGCAAATCCTCATCAGAGAACGTAATGGACGCATTTGTCATTGCTTGATTTACAATCTGTGCCATATCTTCGGGTGTGGTGACCAGTTTTACCTTGATCTTCCTCAATAGATCATCTAGTTTTTCTTTATGCTGGGGAGAGTCGTGAGTCAACTCAAAGATGGAGATGTTGGAGAGTGCTGTGATAGGCTTCTAAAGGCTTTTGGCCCGTTCTTCTGCTGCTTCTGAGGTTTCTGCTTCCTCTGTGCAGGCTTCCCTTTTCACAAATCTTTTTGGAAAAACTTGGATTTTTTCACTCTCAACTGACATGTTTCTAATATTTAAAAATGAGAGGATATCCCCTCTCTGAAATGCAGGTTGATTCTGATGTAGAACCATCACCTGATGCTGCAAACTTATTTCTTCGCTGGAGCAAGGATGTATGTGACTCTGTGGGAGAAAAGAATCTTCTGAAATGGTTGATGCCGAGTGCTTCGGAAATGGGGCGGACAAGATGTCCATTTTTCCCTCTTCTTCATCCTCCATGAGGATGCTTTTATCAATACAATCCTGAATCAGATGCTTCAAGACGAAGCAATACTCAGTGTCGTGGCCCATCGCTCTGTGGAACTTGCAGTATTGTTCCTTAAATCTTCCCATGAGCACTGGCGGATCTGCAACCTTGAGAAGTTTCACCATCCCATGAGACAGCAAGTATTCCAAAATTTTCTCCAAAGGCTGATCGAGGGGAGTGAATTTTTGATCCCTGCTCCAGTTTATATGTTTGGGCTTTTCTTGAAGGTCCCCCTTTTGTTGAGGACCGGTCGGGAGAGGCTTGTCATTGTTCTTGAAGAATTTGCCCTTTCTTCCCCTGCTCTGCTCGGGCTTTGTGCCACTGCCACTGCCTTGTTTACTGCTACTGCCCTGATCATCCCCTGGAACCTCGGCGGAGTAGGTGAAGTGTGCCTTCTTCTTTGGGTCTGGGATATTCTTGGCTAAGGCGACACCTTCATACATCCCGTTCTCTACCCCCATCTCGAGCCATTCTGCTCGCTCCGTCAGTTCGATAAAAGATTTGGAGGGGTATGGGAAGAGGAGGCTTTTTAGGGGCTGAGAGAAATTATTGAGGATGACTTGGAGGGCATGTTCCTCAAAGATAGGGTTCCTCATTTTGTTGCAAAGGCTTCTCCACTTATGAATGAAGTCCCTGGCCTTTTCATTGGGCTCCTGTTTCAGGTTGCACAGGTGGTTCAGGGTGGGCAGAGCTTCCGTGTTGAATAGGAAGCGTTCCACAAACATATTAACGACTTTGTCAAAATCCCTTAACTCGATGGGATTGACATGCTCGGCATACCATTTGGCGGCTATTCCCTCCAAACTGCGGGGAAAACAGAGGAAGAGGGCACGGTTGTCTTCGCTGAACCGGGCGCATTCTGCGAAGAACATGGCAAGATGGGCCTTGGGATCTCCGGATCCATCGAATTTAATGAATTTTCGGGGGAGATTCTCCAAATTGATATCTCCTTCCAAACCAAGGTAGAAATCCTGCCTAGTGTATGACCTTTTCCCTTTATCCCAGACTTGCAGATCTTTAACAATTTTGGTCAGTGCCTGGATTGAGTCCTCTGCAGGGGCCCCATACTTGTGCTTATTCACTGACACTGGTTCTTCTACTGGCTTCTTTGATGATCGCAGATGCTTTGGGATGTAGATCAACTGCTCTTCTTCAGAATTCTCTTCTGCTGATTCAGAGATTTCAGAAGTACTGTCACGCTGTACTTTTTGCTTGCTGATCTTGACAGGCTTTTTTATGGGCTTCTTCTTAGCCTTGGTCTTAGAAGCTGCCTTCTTTGGAGCCGCCTTAGCCTGCTCGGCCATCATTTTAGTCATCATTTTCTGAAAAACCCGGTACATGGTCGGATCAACATCGCTTTCATCTCCGAAGTCATGCTTCTTGGACAATCTATGAGAATTCATCTCCTCTGACTCGTTGTCACTGTGCTGTTGAGCAGCCCTCTTGTCAGCCCTTGTCTGAACCATTTTTCAGATGCCAAAGCTTTCCTGCAGAATATGGGAATGGTTAGAGTATGGAGAAGCCCTTTTAAAAATCACAATTTCTTTGAAAAAAAGGCAAGAAATGAGGGGATTTGGTAGACAATTTCAAGAGATTATCCCATTACCTGGGATTGGGTCATCACACGATTTGTGATAATTGTGTTACCATTTGATGATAACAGAGAAATGTGCCTTGTTACCTAGGCAAGGTCGTCAACCATGATAAGATATATTGAAGAAATGCGGAAGGAATATCCCTTTTACCCGGGATTAGGTCGTCATCCAAAATTTGTGACTTTTTGTGCTATAAACAAAATACAGACAACAACATTTTTGGGCAAAAAGTAAAATTTTATTGATATTTTTAACTTTCAAGGACAAAGAGAGGGTGGGCAGACAGTTTGCCACCACTCTTGATACTCAGATGATACATTTGGCCCAGGAAATATAGACAGGGAAATAAAGGAGTTCCAGGTATATTTAACGACATGATATGCCCCAGACCACTGATCCTACTGCAGGTTGAATTCTGACACGTTGCCTGTCGGGAAACGGGTGTTGGCACGGACCTGCCGCTGCGAAAACTGCCTCAGACATCGCTCCGACTGATAATCAACACAAAAGAAGGGTCCCATCAATTTGTAGCGCTTGTCACGAGCATAAGTGTATCGAGGAACAGTCTCTCTTCTATCAAAGAAATCCCAGGTGATCTCCTCCTGATGCAGCTTCTCGATCAGAGCTCGGCATTGGATGACTGTCTTCGGCTGCTTACTGTTGAATCTGAAAGAACTGGCCTTCGAAGGAATGTGTCGCAAGAACCACGACTGTAAGGCGTAAGTGCATCCTTCTACCAGAATGGTCTCCCCAAGGGCAAATCGAGCCAAGCCTCTGTAAAGAAAGGCTAATGCGGCCATGGAGACTGAAAGTTGGCGGGTCTGCTTGCTTCCCCATCTTCGAAAGAGCTGAGCGACTCTGATATCTATGAAATTCTGACCATCTTGGAAGAAAGCTAACCCCACTGTACACAAGATCATGGCATGCTGAATCCTGTCCTTCACTGCTCGAGACAGAGTGTCAACCTCTTTGTAGGCTCCATACTTTTGATATAGTTTAAATAGGTCGATGAACTGATTTCCACCGATCTCAGTGAGAGGCCAAGATCTGCTCCCTGTTGCTCTTGCTAAGGCTTCTCGAACATCTACCCCTTTGATGTTGATAAAAAACTGTTGCTCGACAGGATCATCTGGCTGACCAGCTGGTTCGGGCAACCCCATAATGTCATTGAACTCATCCATCAGTAGAGTCATTTCTCCCCAGGGAAACCAGAATGTGCAGGTACGTGGATTCCACCGTTCTGCCATGGCTTGAATCAAAGCTCCATTGATGGTTCGCTTGCCTACCGCTGATGCCATTTCCAACCCACAGTCATCCAAGTGGTCTGGGAACATACGTGAGAAGGTGGCGAACCAAGAAAAATACCACCGAGGGAAGAAAGGGCGAGACTGGATGACCCGCAGATCCGGAGGTCCATCCTGAATCTGATAGAAGACATGATCTCGGGGAAAGACAGCATCGAGGGAATTTGACGCCATTGAGATGATACTGAGGAAAAGAAGAAAATAAGGAGGATTAGATAGAAGGCAGGACTTACGGATAGACCTTTTTAAAGAATCAAACCTGGAAATTTTGAAAGATTGAGGAGATTTTAAAAGAATTTTCCAGGGTTTTGAAGAAAATTTGATCTAAAAGAGAAAAAGAAATGTAGGTAGATAAAAATATACACCTGGGGTTTTTGAAAATAAGGGTAAGTTTTGAATAATACACCCAGAGTTTTTGAAAAGGGTCTGATACATATATATGAGAGAATAAGAGAAATATCACACAACCAAAGCTGCACAAACAAGGATGCGCATACAACACTCCCTAAAGGCTGACTCTAAATGCAATATTTGAAATGGCTTGTAGGACCTTAATCCTAACTCTAGGGTTCAGATCATCTGATTCCAATCAAGATACGCCGATATACCCAAGCCGAAGCTTGAAGCACGTGGCATAGAAATATTTCTCCGGTTCTAAGGTAATGGCTTCCCAACATCCTTGAGCACCTACCGATATACCTCGGACTATGGCCCTTAGGTACGTGGTAGGGGGGCGCGAATCCAAATAAGTGGCCCAGTTGTGAGGCTCTCTCCCAAACTATGGTTCAGAAAGACAACCCAGCAACGTGAAGACCGGGACAATATAGGTAAGGGATGTTTTTGAAAACATGTTCAACATGCAAAAATCAGATGGCTCTAATGCAAGTCCTAAAGAGATAAATTTAAAATGAAGAGAAGCACACACTTGCATACATTGTTTTGCATTCAATCCCTAGAATTGAGGAGAGTTATATTTAAGACCTAAGTCTAATGTGAACATGAATAATCTCCTCAATATGGTCCTACCAAACCATACTTAAATCCTATATGCAATGATGTCAGCTTAGGACAAAATCTAGGCTCCTAAGGTTTGCATGAAAATGTAGCTGACATTTTGAAGAATAAAGACTTAGATAATGTCAAAGAAAAAGAAAAGACATTAAATTCGACCGAACGAAGACGAGTCCCATCACGGTCGCAAAAACTGTGATCATCGCAAAAATTTTCCTCTCGTAATGTTCTCTCTCTTCCTTCTCTTTTCCTTTCCAACCTCTTATTTTCCTCCTTTTTGAAGGAAGAAAAGATAAAAGAACAGAAAGAAAGAGAGAAGAGAAAAGAAAGAAGAGAAGGGAAAATGAACTCTTTTGCGGGTCTCACTTGACCTTAATTTTAAAATATTTGAAATAACTCGCCTCCGTTTTTAAAATATTTGCGGGAAAACTGGGAGACGGGATCCGCTCGTCGGTACGAGGTTCGACCGTTCCTGGCGCCTTTACCAGGGGTAATCAAACCAAGGGTCGAATTTTATGCCTTTTGCTTTGCAAAGAATTTATCTAAGTATTTATCCTAAGTCTAAAATGCACAATGAATCATGCTTGTGCAAATACAAAGATGTATGCTCTTTTTGAAAAATGTTTTGAAGAAATCCCAAGTGCATCCGATAAAGTGAAGAAATGTTTTTTAACTTTAGAACTTAAGATTAAAGTTCTAAATTTTTTAGAATAATCAGGAGCTTGTGAAAATAAATCTGGAATTTGGAAGTTGATCTTGAAGTCTTGAAATAAAAAGAGAATGAAGGAAATTTTCAAAGTCATAAATGGACTTTGAATTTAGAAGTTTGAACTTGGATGAATATTTGGAATGGAATTGAATTCCACTTTTGAAGTTTCGATTTTAGAAGGAAATGTGAGAAATCTAAAGGAAATGGGATTTGTAACATTTAAATTTCAAGATGAAATCTGAATCCAAGTTCTGGATTCTGAATAGAGTTTTGAGTTGATTTTTTTGGATTTAGGGTCCGAAATAGGAACTTGGTTTGAATGAAATGGAATTGGCTTTAAGAATTGGAATTTAAAGTGGAATTTGGATTTTGGGATTTTGAATGGGATCAGATTCAAGATTTGGAATGGAATTGGGACATGAAGTTGGAGATCCAAGATAGGGTTGGGCCCTGGATCCTAAGAGGGAATTGGATCTGAAGTCTCAGATCCAAAGTAGAATTGGATTCTGGATCCTAGAATGGATTTGGATCTGAAGTCTGAGATCCAAAGTAGAATTGGGTTCTGGATCCTAAGAAGGATTTGGATCTGAAGTCAGAGATCCAAAGTAGAATTGTATTATGGATCCTAAAATGGAATCTGGATCTGAATCTGAGATCCAATAGTAGATTGGATTCTGGATTTTGGATCTGAATCTGAGATCCAATAGTAGATTGGATTCTGGATCCTAGAAATGGAATTTGGATCTGTAATCTGAGATCCAAAAGTGGAATGATGATCTGGATCCTAAATGGAATTTGGATCTGTAATCTGAGATCCAAAAGTGGAATGATGATCTGGATCCTAAATGGAATTTGGATCTGTAATCTGAGATCCAAAGTGGAATGGAGTTTATACTTGGAAATCTGGATCCAAGTTGAGACTAGGATTTGATTTTGGATGTGGGTTTTTGAGAAGTCCAAAATAGGACTTTTAAAGATGATCTGGGTTTTTGAAGATCCAGATTTGAACTTGAGAAGGTTTGAGATTCAAAGTCAATCTCAACTTTGATTTAAAACTTTGAAGAAAAACTGGATTTAGAATCAGAAGATGAATTTAGAAATTTCAAAGTTAAATTGAACTTTGAAATTGAGTTTGGAAATTTGAAGTTTGAATATGAAATGATTTTGAAATTTCAAAGTCAAATTGGACTTTGAAATTGAGATGGGTTTGGAATAGAAAAGATGTTCAAAATCACTTGGGTTTTTGGAAGAATTTTGAAAAATATGATGCAATTCTACCCTATATGATGAATGAATTTGAATAAGTTTGAATTTGGACTTTGAAAAGCTATTTCATTCTTTAAATGAATTAAAATAAGATTGAAAATATAATACATCCTTGACTATGGTCATTGAATGTATTATATGATAATCTATATTTAAATTCAAAAGAAGAATAAAATACATTTTTTTAGTGCTTTTATAGAATTTAAAATGGAATCAACCCTCAATATACCCTGACTATGGCCATTGGTATATATTTTGAGTTAATCCTAAGTTAAATTCTGATAAAAGAAAAAAATATTTTGAGAAAATATGATGGATTTTGAAAGTGGATCCAGTGTGGATCCAGTGTTATTTCATAAGAGATAAAAATACTAAGTCTTGTTTACACCCCGACTATGGCCGTTGGTGTAAATCATCAACTTAAAATTAACTTACCTCTTATGAAAAGGTGCATGTGCCATTCGTGTTTCACCATTGTGAGAATTTTTGAGAAAATAAAGAAAAACGTATGAAAACAAACAATTCATGATATTCTACAATGCTCATTCATTCTACCTAAAGCGGGAAATGTAAATTTTCATTCAAATCTAGCTATTACAACTTGGAGTTTGAATTGAAATTACAATTTCTAAAAAAAATGACACTTTTCATACACCTTCCTGCAAAACAACCAAGTTAGTATTGAAAAAAAGGAGGAGAATAACATATATCACATGGATATTAAAAATGTCAAGATATATGGGAAATGATATATGCATATGCATATCTATATATATATGTACACGTATATTGTACATATACAACATAATCCATATGAGAATTGGGGTTGGAAGTAGGCACAAATATTGTGTAGGTAATGGAGGTGATGTGCAATAGACAACACGAATGGCTAAAGAAGATGTCATGCAGCTGATGTTGGCGGAGGTGCGGAGCTAGCGGCAGGGTGTAGGTAATGGTGGTTGAGAGATTGTAGTGTTGATCTGCCACAGTAGGTGCAGCAGGATGTGGTCATGCAACGAATAGCTGTTGTGTAATGGTGGGTAGCTGATGACAGTAAATGTAGTGTGAATTCGCAGGGAAAACACAGAAAATGGGCATACTATATGTGGTAAGATGCAGTAGTGTTGTTATGATGCTAGCGACATGAGTGCAGATGGAAAATGTGAGTGATAGGTGTGCTAAGTAGTGACAACAGGGGCTACAACAGGTGTAGCAGGGGACTGCAGCAAGTGGTGGCGGGTAAACGGCTGTGATAAGCAGGTGTTTGGTGATATGCTAATGACATATTGGGGGGAAAATCTGGTGGTCTACCGTAGGATGCTGATAAAGAGAAATCTAGTGACATACTCTAAGGACCGAAATACTGTCGAGAAATTTCATGACCTCTCAATGACATGATGCAGTGTAAAATCAAATGTGACACTATATGAACACCCATTTAATTTATGAGATAGGCAATGACAGGATACAAGAACACGAAAATGTGATATGAAAGAAAAAAAAAATGAGATGGTGATGTATATGGAAGACTGATGTAGTACAGATGAACTGAAAATATATCAGCAAGTAACATCAGGAAATTTACACAGGGATTCCAAAAGACAAATAACTGAAATTTTGAGATCCCGGAAAGGGTGAATATGCCGCAAACAACCTGTTGGCAACATCATCTCTACCAATTGATATCCACTCCAAGGGACAACAGTGACTGCTTAAATATTCTCTTGATTAGACTGGGTTAGCTCTTAACATGCATCCAGCAGCAGAGTCTGACTCTCTGGATGACTCTTTTTTTTTTTGCCTGCGTGAGCTACTAACCCCTTTAGATCACACAAAATGCATCCATATAGAGTTGTATAAAAAATCTGGTGGGAGTTGAGCTAATTATAGCCCACGAGCTTGGGTTGTTATGCATGACAATGAGTTTAAATCATTAAACCAACAAATGATGGACTCTATGACTAGATTTTAAGACAGAAAGGATCGAAATTATTTCCAGACATAGATTGGCATACACAGATGTTTCTACTTCCATCTGAAGAGGATGTTGACAGACCTTGCTTAACAATGCTTGGTATTTCTCTAATTCTAGAGCTTACACTGAGTTACGGGCAATGATCTGAATAAGGACAGACAATCGATTGTAGGGGAAGTATTTTAATGGTTGTTACTTCCCAAACTAGCAATGAATAACTTCCAGGATTCCAAATTTGATAAAATAATCTATTATTTCTGACACCTCTGTATACCGAACTGTTGAAGGAGTTTTATTTAGAGAAGCGAGCCCAGGGGCCTTGGTGATATCCCTCGTAGGTCATATTTGATACTGAAAGAATGTGTAACCTTACTTGCCAGGCTGTTTAGCAGGTTTGGAAAATAGTCTGGGAGTGGATCAGTGATACAAGGGATGAAGCAGAGACACAGGGCAATCTTTGAGCGCAGCATATCCAAAACAATTGGGATGGAGTGAAAGACATGGTGACGAAATGCGAGGTGAGAAAGATAAACATATGAGATGAATGGGTGATGAGGTATATATATGATTAAATATGAAAAGAGAAAAAGAAAGAGAAAAAAAAAAGTAAACAGACGAGGAAATAACACAACAAGGGAAATGATGTAAATCCACCAACAATTGATGCTATAATTTCAACCTTGGTGCGAACATAAGTAGAATACAGATCTTAAAAAAATATATATATATATATATATAAAGTGGATTTAGCATGGTAAGTGTTAATGGAAAACAAAAATAATCAAATTGTTTTTTATGGTGATAATGGAATAATGAATTGCAAAAGACCAACATCCTGAAGCATACACAATTCGATAACAATTGCAGACAAACAAAAAAAAAATGAAGTCTGTACCCTGTTACTGTGTGTGGGTCGGTACTGCCTATAGGTAGACCGGTGCCACCTCTTATGTCTTCCATAATCAAGAGAAGGCGAAAAAGAAAGTTAGAACAATGTGGAAGAAACACACTGAAATGAGGTAACGTTATGCTACAGATGCATATGGCGTGCTGAATATAAACAATGAGGGAAAAGGAACAAGCTAACATCATGACATACAGGTGCAATGTTGACACCGTGAATCATATTTGGAAGGAAAGCATGAAAAATAACTAATAATAAAGAGATACAAAAGAAACTAAAAAGGTGAAAGGGGATGGAAGCTGCTATATCAAGGCCATATCCATATTAGTCGAAGGTACCCCTTACACTCGAGAGAAACACTCCCTCCAGTGATGAAGGGATCGTAGAGTAAATATAACCCAGAAGTCAAAAAAAAAGAAAAAAAAGAATGAAATAGGTTACTGGCAATATAGGGGGTGAGGGAAGACCTAACCTGGATGAGGCGAAAACTGGATGAAGGATATGTATTAACAATTGATCGTGGAGATGTTTTCTCCACAATTGCCAGTCACTCAGTTGAATAACCCCTTTAATTCACAACTCGCAGAAGCGTCATTCAAAGGTGCCAATCGTCAAGATGCATAGCATATATATTTTTTTTATGTCTTTACAGAGTGAAAAATATAAATGAAAAAGAAAGAGAGAAAAAAAAAGAGAAAGAAAAAAAAAAGAAAAGAAAAACCGATAAGGGCTGTTGGAACATGATTGTCCTCTTTATCTTGCACATCGATAGATCGGTATTGCCATGCGCAAATCGATACTATCAGTTGGCGCTTTACTGAAACAAGAACAAAAGAAACTAGGGAAGAGAAATCAAACGAAAAAAAAAGAGAGGAGGAAAGGGGTCTTCTTACCACGGTCAAGCTTAGATTGAGAGAAGAAAAGTATGGCTCTGTAGTCCTGTTGTAGGGGCTGGCTTCCTCTCTTTACGAGAATTCTGAAGGAGGGAGGAGGAGACTTCTTCAATGGCTTTGAGGAGAATCGTTCCTTTTGCTAGCAGAATCCTGGGATGAGGGGAATCGGAGAAGAGACCCAGAAGCGATGGATGCGTGAATCGTAGATGAAGTTGGTGGATGGTCAAAAGATGGATATGAAGGAAGGATGAGACGATTTCAAGGAAGATAATGGATACTAAAAGAAACTGGGTGATCAACAATGGTAGGTATTGATTCTCGCCTTTCTTTTCCTCCTTGAGAGTTGCTGGAGAGAGATGAAGTGAAGGAGATGGGTTGCAAGATGGATGTAAAAAAAACCGATGGCCAGAAGATAGGAGCTGGCCCCTTTTTAAAGAGGAAATGGAAACTTCGAGAGAGGAAAGCCCGTTGGGGATTGAAGGTGGAGATGAGGGTGTGCGGTTGCAGATCGAACGATGGAAAGAGAAGGAAAGAGGCGTGGAAAGGGGTTCGTTGGAAATTTTCCCTATTTCAAAAAGGTGGTTCCCCTTTTAAGAGTTTTCTAAAAAATGGTTAAGGAATGAGGTTTTTGGTAAAGATGGCTTCGAAAACTTAAAAATCATCCGTTTTCTTTATAGTTTTTCTTGATTTTTTTGATTTTTATGTTAATTTTTTATTTTTTTTTTGTATTTTTAGAATAAAATCTTAAAGCTTTACGAGAAATCGAAGATTTAAAACTAATTTTTTGTGTTTTTGTAAAATATTTACAAAAAGGAATTTTCTGAGCTATTTTGAGAGAATTTCTTCAAAAGAAAATGGATTTGTGTCTGAACTTTTGAAAAATATTCGAGGTTCACAACCTCGAACTGAAAAATATAGGACCGAGGATCCAATCATTTTTTTGATATTTTTGCGATTTTTATTTTGGAAACCTGACAACGGGGCTCAGGTTTGGATTTAAAATACTGAGTTCAGATCTGGAGCTGAATTTGAATATATTAATGTGGAATTTAATCCAGAAATCTGAAGAAAGACTGAAATTTAGCTTTTAAATCACTTTGATCTTCTCAGAAAAATAGAGTCAGGGGCAAAAAAGGTCATTTTTACAAGACTTTGAAAAATTTGGGGTGTTCACATATTTCTATGCCACGTACTTCAAGCTTCGGCTCGGGTATATCAGCGTATCTTGATTGGAATCAGATGATCTAAATCCTAGAGTTAGGATTAAGGTCCTACAAGCCATTTCAAATATTGCATTTAGAGTCAGCCTTTAGGGAGTGCTGTATGTGCATCCTTGTTTGTGCAGCTTTAGTTGTATGATAATTCTCTTATTCTCTCATATATATGTATCAAACCCTTTTTCAAAACCCTGGGTGTATTAATCAAAACTTACCCTTATTTTCAAAAACCTCAGGTGTATATTTCTCTCTACCTACATTTCTTTTCTCTTTTAGATCAAATTTTCTTCAAAACCCTGGGAAATTCCTTTAAAAATTTCATCAACCTTTTCAAAAATTCCAGGTTTGATTCTTTAAAGAGTCTATCCGTAAGTCCTGCATTCTATCTAAATTCCCTCACTCTTCTTTTTTCCCAGTATCATTCCAATGGCGTCTGATTCTCTCAATGCGGTCTTTTCCTGAGATCATGTCTTCTATCAGATTCAGGATGGATCCTCAGATCAACGGGTCATCCAGTCTTGTCCTTTCTTCCCTCGGTGGTATTATTCTTGGTTCGCCACCTTCTCACGTATGTTCCCAGACCACCTGGATGACTGTGGGATGGAGATGGCATCAGCAGTAGGCAAGTGAACCATCAATGGAGCTTTAATTCAGGCCATGGCAGAACGGTGGAATCCATGTACCTGCACATTCTGGTTTCCATGGGGAGAGATGACTCTACTTATGGATGAGTTCAATGATATCATGGGATTGCCCGAACCAGCTGGTCAGCCAGATGATCCTGTCGAGCAGCAGTTTTTTATCAACATCAAAGGGGTGGATGTTCGAGAAGCCTTGGCCAAAGCAACAGGAAGCAGATCCTGGCCTCTTATTGAGATTGGTGGGAATCAGTTCATGGACTTGTTTGAACTCTATCGCAAATATGGGGCCTACGAGGAGGTTGACACTTTGTCTCGAGCAGCAAAGGACAGAATTCAGCATGCCATGATCCTGTGCACAGTGGGGTTAGCTTTCTTCCAAGATGGTCAGAATTTCATAGATATCAGAGTCGCCCAGCTCTTTCCAAGATGGGGAAGTAAGCAGACCCGTCAGCTCTCAGTCTCCATGGCCGCATTAGCCTTTCTTTACAGAGGCTTAGCTCGATTTGCCCTCGGAGGACCATTCTGGTAGAAGGGTGCACTTACACCCTGCAGTCGTGGTTCCTGCGACACGTTCCCTCGAAGGCCAGTTCTTTTAGGTTCAACAACAAGCAGCCGAAGACAGCCATTCAGTGTCGAGCTCTAATCGAGAAATTGCATCAGAAGGAGATTACTTGGGACTTCTTTGACAGAAGGGAGATCGTTCCTCGATACACCTATGCCCGCGACAAGCGCTACAAGTTGATGGGCCCTTTCTTTTGTGTTGATTATCATCCGGAACGATGTCTGAGGCAGTTTTCGCAGCGGCAGGTTTGTGCCAACACCCGCTTCCCAACAGGCAACATGCCAGAATTCAACCTGCAGTCGGATCAGTGGTCTGGGGCATATCATGTCGCTAAATATACCTGGAACTCCTTTATTTCTCTGTCTGTATTTCCTGGACCAAATGTATCATCTAAATATCGAGAGTGGTGGCAAACTGTCTGCCCACCCTCTCTTTGTCTTTGAATGTTAATATCAATAAAAATTACTTTTGGCCAAAATTTTATTTCTTGTATTTTGTTTATGGCACAAATAGTCACAATCTTGGTGACGACCTCATTCCGGGTAAAAGGGGACATTCCTCTCATATTGATCTTCAATATATTATCATGGTTGACGACCTCGCCTAGGTAACAAGGCACATTTCTCTATTATCATCAAATGGTAACACAATTATCATAAATCGTGTGATGACCCAATCCCGGGTAATGGGATAATCTCTTGAAATTGTCTGCCGAAATCCTTCATTCTTTCTAAAAAAAAAAGCTATAATTTTCAAAAAGCTTCTCCATACTCTAACCATTCCCATATTCTGCAGGAAAGCTTTGGCATTTGAAAATGGTTCAGACAAGGGCTAGTAAGCAGGCTGCTCAACAGCACAGTGACAGCGAACCAGAGAAAATGAACTCTCCCCGATTATCCAAAAAGCATGACTCAGGGGATGAGAGCGATGTTGATCCGGCCATGTACCGGGTTTTTCAAAAGATGATGACTAAAATGATGGCCGAGCAAGCTAAGGCGGTTCCCAAGAAGGCAGCTTCCAAGACCAAAGCTAAGAAGAAGCCCATAAAGAAGCCAGTCAAAATTAGCAAGCAGAAAGTACAGCGTGATAGCACCTCTGAGGATTCCGGGTCAACAGAAGAAGTCTCTGAGGAAGAAGAACAGCTGATCTACATCCCGAAACATCTGCGGCAATCCAAGAGGCCAGTAGAAGAACCAATGTCAGTAAACAAGCACAAGTATGGGGCCCCCGCAGAGGATTCAATCCAAGCACTGACCAAAATTGTTAAAGACCTGCAAGTTCGGGATAAAGGGAAAAGGTCATACACCAGACAAGACTTCTACCTTGACTTGGAAGGAGACATCAATTTGGAGAACCTCTCCAGAAAGTTCATTAAGTTTGATGGATCCGGGGATCCTAAGGCCCATCTTGCCATGTTCTTTGCAGAATGTGCCCGGTTCAGCGAAGACAACCGTGCCCTATTTCTCTGTTTTCCCCGCAGTCTGGAGGGGATAGCTGTCAAATGGTATGCTGAGCATGTCAATCCCATCGAATTGAGGGATTTTGACAAAGTTGTCAACATGTTTATTGAATGCTTCCTGTTCAACATGGAAGCCCTACCTACTCTGAACCATTTATGCAACCTGAAACAAGAGCCCAATGAAAAGGCCAGAGATTTCATCCACAAGTGGAGAAACCTTTGCAACAAAATGAGAAACCCTATTTCTGAGGAACATGCCCTCCAAGTCATCCTCAATAACTTCTCCCAGCCCCTAAAAAGCCTCTTTTTCCCATATCCTTCCAAGTCATTTATTGAACTGACAGAGCGAGCAGAATGGCTCGAGATGGGGGTAGAGAACGGAATGTATGAAGGTGTCGCTCTGGCCAAAAATGTACAAGACCCAAAGAAGAAGGCACACTTCACTTACTCCGCCGAGGTTCCAGGGGATAATCAGGGCAGTAGCAGCAAGCAGGGCAGCGGCGGTGCACGAAGCATGATCAGAACAGAGGAAGAAAAGGGAAGTTCTTCAATAACAGTGACAAGCCTCTCCCGACCGGTCCTCAACAAAAGGGGACCTTCAAGACAAACCTAAGCATATAAACTGGAGCAGGGATCAGAAATTCACTCTCCTTGACCAGCCTCTAGAAAAAATTCTGGAATACTTGTGGTCTCACGGAATGGTAAAACTTCCTAAAATTGCAGATCCGCCAGTAATCATGGGAAGATTCAAGGAACAGTATTGCAAGTTCCACAGGGCAATGGGCCATGACACTGAATACTGCTTCGTTCTAAAGCATCTGATCCAGGACTACATTGATAAAAGCATCCTCATCGAGGATGAAAAAGAAGGCAAAATGGACATCCTGTCCGCCCCATTTCCAAAGCATTCAGCATCAACCATTTCTGAACATTCCTTCCTGCCACAAAGTCACATACATCCATGTTCCAGCGAAGAGATAAGTTTGCAGCATCAGGTGATGGTTCTATATCAGGATCAACCTGCATTTCAGAGAGGGGATATCCTCTCATTTTTAAATATAAGAAATATGTCAGTCGAAAGCGGAAAAACCCAAGTTTTTTCAAAAAGATTTCTGAAAAAGGAAGCCTGCACAGAGGAAGCAGAAACCTCCGAGGCAGCAGTAGAGCGGGCCAAAAGCCTTCAAAAGCCTATTACAATGCTCTCCAACATCTCCATTTTTTAATTAACTCATGATTCTCCTAAGCATTAAGAAAAGTTAGATGACTTACTGAGGAAGATCAAGGTGAAACCAGGCACCACACCCGAAGATTTGGCACAAATAGTAAATCAGGCAATGACAAATGCGCCTATCACCTTTTCAGATAAGGACCTGCCAAAGCCTCATTCATTCCACAATAACGCATTATATATTGTGGTAAGGACTCAGGGCATGACTGTCCCGCACGTATTGGTTGATGGAGGCAGCAGTTTGAACATTTGCCCAGAAATGACGGCGAAAGCACTAGGACTGAAAGAAGAAGAATATGTGCCTAACCCCATTACCATTTACGGCTTTGATAATCACGGGCAGACTGCAAAAGGCAAAGTCTTTTTAGAGATTTTCATCAACTACTCAGTACACACGGTATTATTCCATATTGTCAATGTGCCGCCAACTTACAATCTTCTGTTGGGACGAACCTGGATCCACAATGCCAATGTCATTCCATCAACTCTCCACCAGTGCATCAAGTGGTCCAAGGGCAGAATGATTACCACTGTCTTGGGCGAAGACCCTGAAGAAAGGCTGTCACAGCCTATGATTCCCCGTCCAACATTTACAGCAGATATTCCCAACATCCGGGAGGCAGAAGAAATCAATCTTAGCGACAGCCTAGAGATGCTCAAATTAAAAAATGTCATGGAAGAGGAAAACGTTGCAGCCACGGTCCAATGGCAGGGACCTTGTTTCTTCAAACTAGGAGGACGCATCAATTACGCCTCCCTCAAAGACCATCCCTTGTTTCCTCAGTTTTCCAAAGCAAGAAAGGGATTTGATCTGCTGATAAAACATGGATATCAACCATTCCAAGGCATAGGGAAAAATAAAGACGGCATGATAGAGCCCATCATTCCAGTTCAGCATGCAGACAGCTCAGGGTTGGAGTTCACCGGCCAGGATTCCAACAAAGAGACCATTTTTGTCAGAGGAAGCCAATAAAAAGATGATGCCTCAGTTTTCCTGCTTTTCTATTCTCATTTCTTTGTTTAAAAATTGTAGGGACAACACGGTCCCATCTTTTGTCAGAATCTTGTAAATACTTTGTTTCAATCAATGAAAGATCAATCTTTTTCCTCATATTCGGGCATCTATCATTCCTTCTTATATTTTGTCTATGTCATTGTTCTTTACTTTATACAAAAATTTGATTTGGCTCGTACTTTCTCTTAAATAAAACCTTTCTTACATTTTCAGGACCATTAACTCCTGAATCGATGAAGAAATTCGTTATCAATCCCAAATACCTAAAATTGGCAAGGTTTCCTGAGATGAAAGACAGAGCAGAGGTCAGTCAGACAGCGGAGCAGACTGAAGAGCCAGCTGAATTTGATTCCACCATTCAAGAATTGCCAGAATTTGCTCACATTCAGAAGCAGGATAAACCATCATCTTTAGTTCAAGATTCAACTGAGGATATCAATATTGGGTCAGAAGATGATCCAAAAATTCTCAAAATCGGGTCAAGTCTAAGCGAAGTTGAAAAAGCTAGACTCATCCAATTCCTCGAAAAGCATCAGGAAGTATTTGCTTGGACTTATGAAGATATGCCAGGATTGGATATCAAGCTGGTTGAGCATCGACTCAAGTTGAAACCAGAAGCCAGACCAATCTAGCAGAAATTGAGAAAATTAGACCCTCGAATTGAGCAGCAAGTCAAGGAAGGACTTGAAGATTTATTAAAAGCAGGCTTCATCCGGGCCATTGATTATCTAGATTGGTTAGCAAATATCGTGGCAGTCCCTAAAAAGAACAGAAAAGTTCGGATTTGCATTGATTTCAGGGATCTCAACAAGGCCACCCCAAAAGATGATTATCTGCTTCCTAGTATTGACCTGTTGATCGATAGCACAGCAGGTCATGCCATGTTTTCTTTCATGGATGGATATTCAGGTTCTAATCGGATCAAGCTGGTTGTTTGTGATCAGTCGAAGACTTCATTTACTACCCCATGGGGAACCTTTTGCCATACTGTGATGCCATTTGGGCTAAAAAATGTCGGGGCAACCTATCAAAGGGCGATGATCGTCATTTTCCACGATCAAATGCACAAGAATATGGATGCATATGTGGATGACATTCTGGTTAAGTCTAAAGAAGAAGAGGATCACCTTGATGCTCTTGGTCAAGTTTTTGAAAGACTTATTCTCTATAAATTGAGACTTAACCCTCAAAAATGTGTTTTTGGAGTTGAGTCTGGCAAATTACTCAGCTTCATTATCAGCAAGAAAGGAATCGAGGTGGATCCGGCCAAGGCAAAAGCCATTATTGATATGCCGCCTCCAACTAATCTTAGAGAACTGCGAAGTCTTCAAGGACGTATTCAGTCTATTCGCAGATTCATCTCTAATTTGGCCATGAGATGCGGGCCTTTCAACCATTTGCTAAGAAAGGGAGTTAAATTCGAATGGGGATCAGAATGCCAGCTCTCATTTGAGTGTATCAAGCAGTATCTCCTTAACCCACCAGTTTTGAAGCCGCCTAAGCTGGGAAAGCCTCTCCTACTATACATTTCTGTCAATCAGAATGCCTGTGGTGGATTCCTCGCGCAGTATGAAGAGGGTAGTCTCATAGAGCACGCCATCTACTATGTGAGCAAAACTTTCATTGATTATGAGAAGAAGTACTCTCAGATGGAGAAAACTTGTCTAGCTCTGGTTTGGATGTGCCAGAAGTTAAGACATTACTTGTTGGCTTCTGAAATCAAATTTCTATCGAAGCTTAATCCTCTCAGATATATTTTGGAACAACCATTTCTCACTGGACGGATTGCGAAGTGGCAAGTCCTTCTGATGCAATATGACTTAGAGTATGTTTCTCAGAAGTCGATCAAAGGCCAAGCGATCGCAGATCAGTTGGCGGATTTTCCTTTAACAAAAGAGATTAAAGCAGAGGATGATTTTCCCGATGAGCACATCTACAATATCCAACAGCCTCCAATTTGGAACCTTTTCTTCGATGGCTCTAAAAACATGTCTGGCATAGGAATTGGAGTCTTGCTGATCACTCCAGAAAAGGAAATGATCCCTTATTCTCTCAAACTTGGTTTCCAATGCACTCATAATATGGCCGAGTATGAAGCTTTAATACAAGGCCTCAAAATTCTGCAAAGTTTCAATGTTAAAAGGGTGCATGCCTTTGGTGATTCACTACTTGTTGTCAGTCAAGTTAACACTAAATGGCAAGTGAAAGATTCCAAATTGATCCCGTATCAGAAGATCGTCCTAGCTCTTGTGGACAACTTTGAAGAATTTCAACTCAATCATATCAGAAGGGAGCTGTGATCATCGCAAAATTTTTCCTCTCGTAATGTTCTCTCTCTTCCTTCTCTTTTCCTTTCCAACCTCTTATTTTCCTCCTTTTTGAAGGGAGAAAAGATAAAAGAACGAAAAGAAAGAGAGAAGAGAAAAGAAAGAAGAGAAGAGAAGAGGAACTCTTTTGCGGGTCTCACTTGACCTTAATTTTAAAAATATTTGAAATAACTCGCCTCCGTTTTTGAAATATTTGCGGGAAAAACTGAGAGACGGGATCCGCTCATCGGTACGAGGTTTGACCGTTCCTGGCGCCTTTACCAGGGGTAATCGAACCAAGGGTCGAATTTTATGCCTTTTGCTTTGCAAAGAATTTATCTAAGAATTTATTCTAACTCTAAGTGCACAAAGAATCATGCTTGTGCGATGCAAATATGTATGCTTCTTTTGAAAAGATGTTTTTGGAGATTTCCAAGTATTCTGAGATGAGTTTGATAATTGGAATGAAGAAATGTTTGAATCTTAACTTTAGAACTTGAGATAGATCAGAGAAGTTCTAAGTTTTTGAAGTAAATCAGAGTTGGAAGAATAAATCTCGATTTTGGAGAAAGAATGATTTAAAGCTTCGAAATGAAAGGAAATAAAGTTTCAAAGTCAAAATCGACCTTGAATTTGATTTTGAATTTAAGAAAGGAAATGAATATTTGAGATGAAATTGAATTTGGATTTTTAAGTTTGGAATGGATCTGAGATAATCAAATGGTATTTAAGAATAGAAATGGATTTAAGAGATTCAGATTAGATCCGAAAATGGAATTGAAATCTAGAATTGGAATTGGATTCTGGATACTATACAGAATGGGATCCGAGATTTGGAATCCAAGATGGACTTGGGTTCTGGATCCTAGAATGGATTTGGATCTAAAGTCTGAGATCCAATGTAGAATTGGTTTCTAGATCCTAAGAATTGGAATTTGGATATGAATCTGAGATCCAATGTAGGGTTGGATTCTGGATCCTAAGAATTGGAATTTGGATCTGTAATCTGAGATCCTAAAAGGGGAATTGAGTTGATACTTGGAAATCAGGATCCAAGTTGAAACTAGGATTTAACTTTGGATTTGGGTTATGAAAAGTCCAAATAGGACTTTTAAAGATGGGTCTGGGTTTTGAAAACCCAGATTGAACTTAGGAAGGTTTGGATTTTGAGATTCAGAGTCAATCTCAATTTTGATTTAAAACTTGAAGAAAACTTGATTTTGAACCAGAAGATGAATCAGAAGCTTCAAAGTTTAATTTGAATTTTGAAATTGAATTTTGAATTTGGGTTGGAATTTTGGAGTTTGAATATTAAATGATTTTGAAATTTCAAAGTCAAGTTGGTCTTTGAAATTGAATTCTTGAATCTTGAAGTGAGATAGAATTGGATTTGAATAAGATCTGATGAAGAAGAAGAAACACTTGGGATTTTGAAAAGAAGTTTTGAAAATATGATGCAATTCTGCCCTATATGATGAATGAATTTGAATAAGTTTGAAATTTGGAATTTGAAAAGCTATTTCATTCTTTAAATGAATTAAAATAAGATTAAAAATATAATACATCCTTGACTATGGTCATTGAATGTATTATATGATAATCTATATTTAAATTCAAAAGAACAATAAAATACATTTTTAGTGCTTTTATAGAATTTAAAATGAAATTAACCCTCAATATACCTTGACTATGGCCATTGGTATATATTTTGAGTTAATTTTAAGTTAAATTCTAATAAAAGGAGAAAATATTTAAGAAAAATATGATGAATTTTGAAAATGGATCCAGTGTGGATCCAATGTTATTTTGTAAAAGATAAAAATGCTAAATTTTGTCCACACCCTGACTATGGCCATTGATGTGGATCATCAACTTAGTATTAATTGCCTCTTACAAAATGGTGCACGTGCCATTCATGTTTCACCATTGTTAGAATTTTGAGAAATAAAGGTAAAAATGCATGAAAACAAACAATTTCATGATATTCACAATGCTCATTCATTCTATCTATGACAGGAAATATAAATTCTCATTCAAATCTAGTTATTACAATCAAATTTACAACTTCAAATAGTGACTTTATCTACATATTTCCTGCAAAACAACATGGTTAGCGTAAAAATAAAAGTTATACATATGAATATCAATGGTAGGAAGGCTCAATATACAAAGATGTTTATGATGAAAAGAAGAAGGATGCTAATATGCCAATATATATATATATACTTACATGTGAAAGACCTTGCAGCTAAAGCACTTAAAACTCCCTAAATCTGGAATTGTAGCATTCCTTACAAAATTTTGTAGGTAGAAAGAAAAAAAAAAAAAAAACTTCTCCAGCATACTTTACATCATTGTGTGGAGTAATCTTAACTCCATCATTGCCACTAAAAGGAGCAGCCCAGCAGAAAATCCAAAATTATTGGTATCGACCCCCAGTCAAATTGTTGTCCCTCATGTCACTGCATAATTCCCTGATTCCTATAATTAAGAATAGAAGTGTACTAGAACAATGAACCTGAAGAGGATCGAATATGGTGATTGTCAAAATTGCACAGCCGACTGATGCACAGAGGAAAAACTGGTGGTGAATACAGATTTTTTTATACGACATATAGTAAACAGAGAGAGGGAAAACAACTTGTGTCCAATTAGCAGTTTATTTCCTGCAAAAGGACTACTCAAGTGGCTGATGCATGACATAACATGATGGTTCTTCAACACCTTCAGATTTTTGGAAGGGATCCACGAACATAGAAAAAAAAAAGAAAAAAAAAGTCATAAGATACATATTTATTGGAATAAAAGGATAAATCCTTCAAGTAAGGGGACCGTCTTATAACTGTATTCTCCTGTAAAATATTGAAATTTCTGTAAGCAGAGTTTTGTTTTCCTACATCCGTATGAAACTCTCCAGAACTGATGTTAATAGTATTGTCCTCTGCTAAATTTTGCAAATGATTGAGGGGGATTCTCCAAAGTGGGAATGATAGTTACAACTGCTGTTATATCAACACCCTAAGGATTTAAATTTTTGTTTTTAGCAATGTTAGTGAGTTCTACCCAATTGTCTCCATTTGCAGTTGGCAAAGGTTTCCCATAATTATTTTCTCCACAAAAGTTATCCCTTATTTTGCAGATAATATTTATCTGCATCATACATAGAATTTCCACATGAATCACCCAATATTTTGACTGGAGTTAAGTGTACCTGCATTAAGGGTTTATTACCCATAATTGCCAGGATGTGTGAGAAGATATTCTTGAAAGAAAAGCAGCAATTCCGAACTGAAAGTAACAAAACCCAACTGCTTGAAAGGAAATAAAATCCAACGAAATAACAATACGAAGCAATATATTCCAGGCCTACCTCTTAAACAAATCTCATAGAATACATACCATTACCGTGATATGACAGGGTATTAATCTGGATCAGTGCTGAAGATATTACCTGGAAACTTAAAATATTCAGGAGATGAAGTTTCAGCACGTAAATGAATTTGACAAAAGTACGAATGTACTTACCGATGATATGTTTTAAACAATGAACTGGAACAAAAGAGATCGTAGACTCCGAGCATGATTTTGCAAAAATCCCAAACCCAAGTTACATCACATTCATTTCCTCAGGGCCTGATTACACTTTCCAACCTTGAAGGATTGGGAATTGTCTATTATACAAGTAAACAAATCAAAGAACTTCTGATAATCCATGCTTGTTTAGGAGGCTGCTGCAAATTGGTCTTTACAATCAAAATCTTATCATTGACGTGGTACACAATTTTCAGGAGATTATAGCGAGATTGTCAGAGATAACTTGGGCCTGATGAGGATAGGCAATTGAACAAAAGATGGTAACATATGAGATCTATGGTGAAATGAACACTCTCAGTGAACATGGATTAAGTTGAACCTCCAGAATGAGCAATTGAAAGCTATGGTTTAACTATGATTGACACAATCATACTACTTGCTAGCTAGTACATGCAAGAAAATATAAGAGCAATATCTAGAAACGTTGAAGGGGTAAAAAGCAAGAGGCACCAAATGACATATATGAGAATATAAAATCTGATGAACATTAGCCGATTATAGAAATTCTCTGAACATCACACGGGCACGCCACAGCATAATGAAGATGGAGAAACTAGAGACAAGGGGGAAGGACATGAATGCAAAGTTGGAAATAAAATATGCAATGCAAACAGAAATCACCTGTAAACAAAAAATCACAGAAAGAAACCAATGAAAGACATCGTTAATATCGATCCTGTGGATTGATTTTTGA
Source organism: Nuphar pumila (assembly GCF_984573655.1). NCBI lineage: Eukaryota > Viridiplantae > Streptophyta > Magnoliopsida > Nymphaeales > Nymphaeaceae > Nuphar > Nuphar pumila. The sequence continues at coordinate 58,105,019 of NC_143253.1, read as the reverse complement.
TGTCAGCGATATTCAATAATGGTCGAGATTGGCCATTACTCTTAGTGATTTCTCAGGATTTTCATGACTGACCATGAATTTTATTCATGTCTTGTACGTTTAAACTTCCCCTTATCAGATTTTCCAACATTCAAAAATTAAGAGCAAACAGGCTTGCAGTTGCTCTAAAACTTGGATTTCATCTTTAAGATTCTTGATCATTCTATTAATTTGACAGATAAACCTTTAAACATTCAGTAAGAATTCGATGCAATTCATAAAATCTGGATCTGATTCTTTCCAACATATTACTTGGCCTGAGTTGATCCTCCATTTAATGGTGGAATGATGTGTGACTGGTCATCGATAGATCAGTAGACAGGGAAGCAATATGTATTATAATCAAAACTAAAAAAAAAAGAATGAAAAGGAAATCTAAGTTGATGTTGGGATACTTATATCCCATCTTTGTTGCACAGAGATATGTCGGGGTTGCTAAAGGCAACTCAGACAACACCCACGGTGCATCAAATGGGGCAAAGCGAGTGAAAAGTAGAACTTAAATGGGATTTATACAAAAAGAAAATGGAAGAGAGGGAGGTTAACTAAGAAGAAATTAGGAAGAAGGAGGGTATCGGCCTTACCAGAGATGCTGAGGATTAACCTTCTTACAGGCGACTGCAGGGAAGATGCCTTGTGGAGAGGTTCTTCTCCTTGTTCTTGCAGGGGAGGGGGAACCTCAGATGGAAGAAATATGGCGGTTCTCCGAAGATCGAGAGATGATCGATGGCGTTGCTTCTTCTATTGCTGCAGGAAGGTCCAGCTTCTTTCAACTGGTTGGGAGAAATCTGATGAAACGTGAAGAGTAAAAAAAACGGAGGAAGGATGGAAGCTCGATGGGATAAGATGTTGATAATGGATGTAGAGAGGAAGAGGGTCGAAAGAAGCAGAAGAAAGGGAAATGCGGGGGTGAGGGCGGATACCTTTAGGGTTCTCCTATGCGATTTCTTTATAGGGGAAGAGGAGGTTCGGGAAGAAGGTTGTTAGAGATGGATGGTGATGGAGAGCGGCGTCCGAGCGACCGACCATGGAGGAGAGAGAAAGAGAATGGTGATGAAGAGGGCTTTTAGGGTTTCGGTGGAGAGAGAGGGGAGATCCCCGAGTGAGGGAGGCGGCTCCTTTTCTTATTCACGAAGGGTTTTCAAAAACCCTAAAAGAGTATTTCGCATAAGACCCCCTCTAATTTTTGATTTTTTACAAAAACAGGCTCTCAGGGCTTTTTAGCAAAAAATTGACTTTTAAAGTTTAAACTAATTCATTTTTTTTCTCATAATTTTTCCATTTTTTTGGTTTTTGGTGTTATTTTTCAATTTTTTGTATTTTTAGAATAAAATCCTAAAGTTTGTGAGAAGACAAAGGTTAAAACTATGTTTTTTTGTTGTTTTTGCAAAAATATTTACAAAAGGGAATTTTTCTGAGAATTTAAGAGCTATTTTGAGAAAATTTCTTCAGAAATGGGTTTTGATCCGGATTTTGAGGAATTATGGATTTAAAGTGCTGGATTCGGATCCGGAGTTGATTTTGAATATATTGATATGAATTTTAATTCAGAGAATCTGAAAAAATGACTTGATTTTCTCAGAAAACGGGGTTAGGGGCAAAAGGGTCATTTTTACAAAACTTTGAAAAATTTGGGGTGTTCACAGATGCCCCTCTTTGCTACTAAGCCGGTTGAGAGCCGAGCTTAGTGGCAAAGACAACACTCCAAATTTTGAAAATGCCCCAGTCAGTAGATCTGAACTGGGTGTGGAAGAATTATTTTGAAAATATGGCTTCTCAGGCTTAGAATCTTGTCCTGAATGGTTTTGAGGAGACGAAATCCTCGAAGATGATGTGATCAAATAATAGAAATAAGGAAATCGTGATGGGACTGGAAGAGATACTTCAACCGAGTGAGGCAACTCTTCTGGGAGATATAAACAACGCTAGGTTGCATCAGAATGAATATTGAATGTTCATTTCATTCTTGGAATAACTAGAAATTTTTGCCAATAAGATAAAAATTATAGTTGATTCAAATGCTTGAAAATGTGCACGTCTGTGCAAAGAGATTCCCTCTTTTACCTAGAGTATTTCCTCCAAATGAGATTAACTTCTCGGTTCTAAGAGTCAAATTCAAAATTTTAACGCTGGTGATTTTCTTCAAGGAAGTTATCCATTTCCTTGATATGAGAAAAAAAGAAGAAATATTCTTAATTTCATAAAAGCAGGAGATGAAGAGATATTGATAAAAGAATTTTGCATGAGAAAAGATGACCTTTGGCAACCTTGGCAGTTTGATATCTGGGTGTTTTCCCACGATGATCTTTTTGCACTCTTTTCGAGTCATTGGACTTTCTCGGTTTTCTCGATTTTTCACATCATCCTTCATTGGGATGTCCTGACTTTTCTTCTCTCTTTCAGGGAAGGGTACGTCACAAACTCCTTCATCTTGGAGATGCTCTGATCCTTCTTTCTCTCAGGGATTGTATATGATATTGGCTCAAAAGGTCTCTTAGATGATAGCTGGAATCACATATCTTTTAGGGTTTGTCAGTAGGTTCATCACACTCGCCTTCATCTTGACGGTGATCTGAACTTTCCATGGAAGGATCCGTCGCAAACTCTGTCATCTTAGAGATGTTTCAAATCTTCTTTGGCCCCGGGGGTCTACTCGCTTAATTCGTCTTCATCTTGACGACAATTAAGAGATCCATTTTGCGGATATTTGATTGCAACTTTTAAATGAAAATGAGAAGGGATGGGTTGAGTGGATTCTTTTATATCTCAAGATATTTCCATTGCCTGATTGCCAGAAAGTCATTTTAAAACATGCGTCATAGCCAAGATCAATATCAATTCGCTTCTGGCTTTTCAACATCATTGAAGATTTCTTTTATTGATCATATCGAGGATATTTCTTACATCCTTTTGGTTGATCAATAGGAAAATATTTGAATTTTACCTCTTTTTCGCAAAAAGTTTCACCTTCTTGGAAGAAAATACAGGAGGTAATCTAAGGAAATTCTTTTTGTGTAGCAAGAATATTGGAGTCAACAACTGTTTTTAGCAAATTGGCATAATGTTCCAGAATTCCTTTTGTAAAATAATCACTCAATATAGATTTTGATGCATCCTTTAGCTGAAATTTTGGAGGAAATAACATGAAAATACTGGTTTTATCACACAACATTGGCTCAACAGGGACTCAACCTAAGAGTCGCAAAGAATATTGGATCCGTAGGGATTCATCCTACAGATTGAAATTTTGAAAAAAAATGAATTTTTAATTTAATAGGAATTTCAACACAAGAATTTTGTAAAAGAATTTGTGACTAATAAGAATTTATCTATAGACTGCATTTTCGAAAGAATGAATATGGTTCAATAGGGTTTTAACCTAGGAACAACAAAGAAATATGGATCAGTAGGAATTCAAACTACAGATTAGATTTTTGAAAAAAATGAATCTTGGTTTAATAGGATTTCAACAAAAGGATATAGATCAGTAGAGATTCAACCTATAAAAAATGAATTTTGTTCAATAGGAATTCAACCTAAGAACTGCAAAAGAATATGGATTGGTAGGAATTCATCCTACAGATTGAAATTTTGGATAGAAATGAATTTTGGTTCAGTAGGGATTTGACCTAAGATCCTGCCAAAAATATGGATCAGTAGGATTTCAACCTACAGATTTACTTTTTAAAGGATGAATTTGGCTCAATAGGAATTCGACCCAAGAACTGCGGAAGAATAGAGATTAGTAGGAATTCAACCTACAGGTTGGCCTATGAATGATCTGAAGGGGATTAGAATGAGAACTGCGAATTAGTTAGGAGTTCGACTCAAAGATCGCGGATCAGTAGGAGTTTAGCCTAAAGACAGAAAGAAAAGGTCCTGAAGGATTTCAACCTAAGGACTGCGAAGCAGTAGGTGTTTGACCTGAAGCTCACTGATCAATAGGGGTTTAGCCTAAAGATTGAGGGATGGAATGGTCCTAAAGGATTTCAACCTAAGGACTGCGAAGCAGTAGGTGTTCAACCTAAAGATTGCGGATCAGTAAGAGTTCAGCCTAAAGATCGAGGGATGGAATGGTCCTAAAGGATTTCAACCTAAGGACTGCAAAGCAGTAGGTGTTCAACCTAAAGATCACAAATCAGTAGGAGTTCAGCCTAAAGATCGAGGGATGGAATGGTCCTAAAGGATTTCGACCTAAGGACTGCGAAGCAGTAGGTGTTCAACCTAAAGATCGCGGATCAGTAGGAGTTCAGCCTAAAGATCGAGGGAAGGAATGGTCCTAAAGGATTTCAACCTAAGGACTGCGAAGCAGTAGGTGCTCAACCTAAAGCTTGCTGATCAGTAGGGGTTCAGCCTAAAGATCGAGGGAAGGAATGGTCCTAAAGGATTTCAACCTAAGGACTGCGAAGTAGTAGGACTTCAACCTAAAGCTCGCTGATCAGTAGGGGTTCAGCCTAAAGATCGAAGGAAATGGTCCTAAAGGATTTCAACCTAAGGACTGCGAATCAATAGGTCTTCAACCTAAAGTTCGTTGATCAGTAGGAGTTCAGCCTAAAGATCGGAAGAAATGGTCCTAAAGGATTTCAACCTAAGGACTGCGAATCAGTAGGTCTTCAACCTAAAGTTCACTGATCAATAGGGGTTCAGCCTAAAGATCGAAAGAAATGGTCCTAAAGGATTTCAACCTAAGGACTGCGAATCAGTAGGTCTTCAACCTAAAGTTTGCTGATCAGTAGGAGTTCAGCCTAAAGATCGGAAGAAATGGTCCTAAAGGATTTCAACCTAAGGACTGCGAATCAGTAGGTCTTCAACCTAAAGTTCGCTGATCAGTAGGAGTTCAGCCTAAAGATCGAAGGAAATGGTCCTAAAGGATTTCAACCTAAGGACTGCGAATCATTAGGTCTTCAACCTAAAGTTCGCTGATCAGTAGGAGTTCAGCCTAAAGATCGGAAGAAATGGTCCTAAAGGATTTCAACCTAAGGACTGCGAATCAGTAGGTCTTCAACCTAAAGTTCGCTGATCAGTAGGGGTTCAGCCTAAAGATCGAAGGAAATGGTCCTAAAGGATTTCAACCTAAGGACTGCGAATCAGTAGGTCTTCAACCTAAAGTTCACTGATCAGTAGGGGTTCAGCCTAAAGATCGAAGGAAATGGTCCTAAACGATTTCAACCTAAGGACTGCGAATCAGTAGGTCTTCAACCTAAAGTTTGCTGATCAGTAGGAGTTCAGCCTAAAGATCGGAAGAAATGGTCCTAAAGGATTTCAACCTAAGGACTGCGAAGCAGTAGGTGTTCAACCTAAAGCTCGCTGATCAGTAGGGGTTCAGCCTAAAGATCGACGGGTTAATAAAGAATTTTGGTTTGCGAAAGGATGTAACCTTACGAGTCATATTGGTTTGACAGGGGTTCAACCTACGGGCTTTTGATTTTATGGGATTTCAAACTAAATATCTCAATTTAAGAAGAAAGGATTCAACTTGTGGATTGAAATAGACCATCATAGTTAAGCTGTATGTGGTCTGGTTTTCAGGATTAACCCCTTATCCTGAACGGGGCAGAAATAAAATTTTAGCAAGAATTGATAAAAGGTATGATAAAGGAATCAACGAAGCTTGAAAATTTGATAAAGAAAAAGATTTGGCAGAGATTAATGAAGCTCTAAAAGAAGAGGAAAGACATTCAAGACTATCCCTTGTTTTGAAGAAATGAAGACCTCGTAGGATGAGGTTTCAGGTTTATCCCTTAACCTGAAAGGGGGAAAAAGAAAAGAAGGAAAAAGAAATACCTCATGTGAAAGAGGCATCAGGTTTATCCCTTAACCTGAAAGGGCAATTTTTGAAATAAGAATTTGACAAAAGAATTAATAAAATGAATGAATAAAATAAAATTTGATAAAGATGAATAAAACTGATAAGACTGAAAAGAAAATTTGATAAATGAAAATTTTGATAAAAGTTTGAAAAAAGATTTGATCCTGCCTGCATGTGGGATCTTCAAAATGAGAGAAGAATACGAGAAAATCATTTTTGGAAAGAAAGATTTTCTGCGAGAGCTGATCTTTTGAAAGGGGATCATTCATGAGGGATCATCATGAGGGTTAATTTTTGAAGCAATGATTTGAAAATCATTTTGTAGAAAATATGATCAACACGAGGGTTGATATTTGAATGCAATTATTCAAAATCAATTTTTTAGAAAATATGATCAACGCAAGGGTTTATCTTTGAATTCAATGATTTGAAATCAATTTTTAGAAAACATAATCAACACCATGATTGACCTTTGAATGCAATGATTCGAAATCAATCTTTTAGAAAATATGATCAACACAAGAGTTGATGTTTGAATGCAGATGAAATCAATTTTTTGGAAAATGACATCAACACAAGGGTTGATGTTTTGAATGCAATGAAATCAATTTTTTTGGAAAATGACATCAACACAAGGGTTTATGTGTTGAATGTAATGGTTCAAAAACTAATTTTTTAGAAAATATGATCAACACAAAGGTTGATCTTTGAATGTAATGATTCAAAGTCAATTTTTTGAAAATATGATCAACACAAGGGTTGATCTTTGAATGTAATGATTTGAAAACCATTTTTTTTAGAAAATATGATCAACGCAAGGGTTGATCTATGAAATGTAATGGCTTGAAAGACCATTTTTGGAAGATATGATCATCTCAAAGGTCGATCTTTGAAATGCAGTAATTTGAATTTTAATATGATCAACACAAGGGTTGATCTATGAAATGCAATGATTCAAAATCAATTTGTGGAAAAATATGATCAACGCAAGGGTTGATCTTTGAAAAAGGTTGTAATAAAATATTTGAACTAAAATTTTCATGATTTTTGAAAGACCCTCATAGGTAATATCATTTCTCCCATGAATGATGTCAGGATTGTCCCGAATTTTTGAAAAAGAAATTTTAATGCCCCAATATAGCAAAAAGAAATAAGAATTGAACTTCAAAGATAGGAAGGAAATTGTCATTGTACTTATAAGCAAAATTGATAGTAAAGACTGAAATATTTACAAGCATTCTTTGAACGAAAGGTCGTAAAAAGACTCGGGCTGACTTGCCCTTACAGGAAAGAAAATGGAGGATAACAGAAAAGACTCTAGTGTCATCGGCCTTCTGAAAAAGGTTAAGTCAGGGCGGCGGGCTGCTCTTCAGTTTTCTCCTCTATCAGAAGGTGTTTATCGATGCAGTCCTGGACGATATTTTTCAGAACGAAGCAGTGCTCTGTGTCGTGTCCCATTGCTCGATAATACTTGCAGAACTGTTCCTTGAAGCTGCCCAAGACTACTGAAGGATCGTCAGCTTTTGGCAGACGAATCATAATCTTTGTGAGCATATATTCCAGAACCTCATCGAGTGTCTGCTCCAAAGGGGTGAATTCGCGATCAGGACCCCAGTCCTTACGCTTTGGTTTTTCCTGATTCTTTTCCCGCTGCTGAGAATTAGGTTGGGAAGGCTTATTATTGTTGGAAGACCTTCCTTTTTGACCCCTGAATCCTTCTGAATTGCTAACATGATCCTCCTTGTTACCCTTGTTGTCGGATGAGGGACCAGGGGAAAGAGTAAAATGGGTTTTCTTCTTTGGATCTTGATTGCCCCTTGCCAAGGTGGTACCGTCATAGAATCCATTATCTTTTCCCATCTCGAGCCATTCAGCTCGCTCAGTCAACTCAATAAATGACTTGGAAGGGTATGGAAAAATGAGGCTTTTCACGGGTTGAGAGAAGTTTATTGAGGATGAGTTGAAGGGCATGTTCTTCTGAGACGGGGGTTCTCATCTTGTTGCAAGTATCTCTCCACCTACGGATAAAATCTATGGCCTTTTCGTTGTCATCCTGCCTCAAATTGCATAAGTGATTGAGGGTTGGCGGTGCCTCAGTATTGAACATGAATCTTTCTACAAACAGATTAACAACTTTATCAAAATCACGCAGCTCGATGGGGTTGATGTGTTCTGCATACCACTTAGCTGCTACACCCTCCAAAATGCAAGGAAAACACAAGAAGAGGGCTCGATTGTCTTCACTGAACCTGGCACATTCGGCAAAGAACATTGCGAGATGGGCCTTTGGGTTGCCGGACCCATCGAATTTGATAAACTTCTGGGGGAGATCTTCCAAGCTGTTGTCCCCATCTAAACCAAGGTAGAAGTCCTGTCTGGTATATACTCTCTTTCCCTTATCTCGAGTATATAGGTCTTTGACCATCTTCGTCAATATTTGAACTGAGTCTTCTGCCGGGACTCCATCTTTAGGCTTGTTGATTGATTCAGGTTCCTCTGCCACCTTCTCGACTTGTCGCAGATGTTTCGGGACAAATACAAACTGTTCTTCTTCGGAATCCTCTTCTCCTGACTCTGAACCCTCTGAGGTGCTGTTCTGCTGGACCCTCTTCTTGTTGATCCTGACATGCTTCTTCCCTGGCTTTCTCTTGGTCTTGCTCTTAGAGGATGTCTTCTTTGAACTTGCCCCAGCTTGCTCGGACATCATTTTTGCCATCATTTTTTGAAAGATCTTATACATTGCCGGGTCAACATCATCTTTCTCTGAATTATGCTTTCGAGACAATCTGGAAGAGTTTATTTCTTCCACTTCGCTGTCATTGTGCTGCTGAGCTGCCCTTCTTCTCGCTCTCGTTTGAACCATGATGAACCGTTGACGTTTTCACTGATGAATAAATGGAAGATTTTTTAGAAAAGATCTAGGAAGAAATTTTAATAAAGGAAGAAATCACAAAATGAAAACATCCCATTACGAGGGATCGGGTTGTCACCCAAATTTTGCGACAATCGCATTGTTTTTCTGAAAAAAGTAAAATATGAACAAAAAGATTAATTTCGAAAAGGACATCTCCTCACAAAAGATGTTTTATTGTAGATGAGGATAAGAAATAGAATATATAAAAGGATTTCAAAATTTTTGATGAATTGCAGGCAGGATTTTAGAAGAAATTTAAGAGAAGAAAAGGAAAATACGCCTGGGTTCTTAAAATAAAGAGGAAATTTTGAATAATATATACCTAGGGTTTTGAAAAATATAGGGAATATCAAATATCATACAATCATAGATATACAAACAAGGATACACAAACAACACTCCTTAGAGGCAGACTCTAAATGCAATATTTTGAAATGGCTTGTAGGACCTTAATCCTAACTCTAGGGTTCACATCATCTGATTCCAATCAAGATACGCCGATATACCTAAGCCGAAGCTCGAAGTACGTGGCATAAAAATATTCCTTCGGTTCTAAGGTAATGACTTCCCAACATCCTTGAGCACCTACCGATATACCTCGGACTATGGCCCTTAGGTACGTGGTAGGGGGGCGCGAACCCAAATAAGTGGTCCAGTTGTGAGGCTCTCTCCCGAACTATGGTTCAATGAGACAGCCCAGCAACGTGAAGACCGGGACAAAATAGGTAAGGAGGTTTTCAAAATATGCTCAACATGCAAGAAATCAGATGGCCCTAATGCAAGTCCTAAAGAGATAGATAAAAATGAAGAGAAGCATACACTTGCATATATTGTTTTGGCATTCAATCCCTAGAATTGAGGAGAGTTGTATTTAAGACCTAAGTCTAATGTGAGTATGGAATAATCTCCTCAATATGGTCCTACCAAACCATACTTAGATCCTATATGCAATGATGTCAGCTTAGGACAAAATCTAGGCCCCTAAGGTTTGCATGGAAATGAAGCTGACATATGTAGAATAAAGACTTTAGATAATATCAAGGCAAAAGAAAAGGCATAATTCGACCGGACGGAGACGAATCCCATCACGGTCGCCAAACCTGTGATCATCGCAAAATTTTTCCTCTCGTAATGTTCTCTCTCTTCCTTCTCTTTTCCTTTCCAACCTCTTATTTTCCTCCTTTTTGAAGGGAGAAAAGATAAAAGAACGGAAAGAAAGAGAGAAGAGAAAAGAAAGAAGAGAAGAGAAGAGGAACTCTTTTGCGGGTCTCACTTAACCTTAATTTTAAAAATATTTGAAATAACTCGCCTCCGTTTTTGAAATATTTGCGGGAAAAACTGGGAGACGGGATCCGCTCGTCGGTACGAGGTTCGACCGTTCCTGGCGCCTTTACCAGGGGTAATCGAACCAAGGGTCGAATTTTATGCCTTTTGCTTTGCAAAGAATTTATCTAAGAATTTATTCTAACTCTAAGTGCACAAAGAATCATGCTTGTGCGATGCAAAGATGTATGCTTCTTTTGAAAAGATGTTTTTGGAGATTTCCAAGTATTCTGAGATGAGTTTGATAATTGGAATGAAGAAATGTTTGAATCTTAACTTTAGAACTTGAGATAGATCAGAGAAGTTCTAAGTTTTTGAAGTAAATCAGAGTTGGAAGAATAAATCTCGATTTTGGAGAAAGAATGATTTAAAGCTTCGAAATGAAAGGAAATAAAGTTTCAAAGTCAAAATCGACCTTGAATTTGATTTTGAATTTAAGAAAGGAAATGAATACTTGAGATGAAATTGAATTTGGATTTTTAAGTTTGGAATGGATCTGAGATAATCAAATGGTATTTAAGAATAGAAATGGATTTAAGAGATTCAGATTAGATCCGAAAATGGAATTGAAATCTAGAATTGGAATTGGATTCCGGATACTATACAGAATGGGATCCGAGATTTGGAATCCAAGATGGACTTGGGTTCTGGATCCTAGAATGGATTTGGATCTAAAGTCTGAGATCCAATGTAGAATTGGTTTCTAGATCCTAAGAATTGGAATTTGGATATGAATCTGAGATCCAATGTAGGGTTGGATTCTGGATCCTAAGAATTGGAATTTGGATCTGTAATCTGAGATCCTAAAAGGGGAATTGAGTTGATACTTGGAAATCAGGATCCAAGTTGAAACTAGGATTTAACTTTGGATTTGGGTTATGAAAAGTCCAAATAGGACTTTTAAAGATGGGTCTGGGTTTTGAAAACCCAGATTGAACTTAGGAAGGTTTGGATTTTGAGATTCAGAGTCAATCTCAATTTTGATTTAAAACTTGAAGAAAACTTGATTTTGAACCAGAAGATGAATCAGAAGCTTCAAAGTTTAATTTGAATTTTGAAATTGAATTTTGAAATTGAATTTTGAATTTGGGTTGGAATTTTGGAGTTTGAATATGAAATGATTTTGAAATTTCAAAGTCAAGTTGGTCTTTGAAATTGAATTCTTGAATCTTGAAGTGAGATAGAATTGGATTTGAATAAGATCTGATGAAGAAGAAGAAACACTTGGGATTTTGAAAAGAAGTTTTGAAAATATGATGCAATTCTGCCCTATATGATGAATGAATTTGAATAAGTTTGAAATTTGGAATTTGAAAAGCTATTTCATTCTTTAAATGAATTAAAATAAGATTAAAAATATAATACATCCTTGACTATGGTCATTGAATGTATTATATGATAATCTATATTTAAATTCAAAAGAACAATAAAATACATTTTTAGTGCTTTTATAGAATTTAAAATGAAATTAACCCTCAATATACCTTGACTATGGCCATTGGTATATATTTTGAGTTAATTTTAAGTTAAATTCTAATAAAAGGAGAAAATATTTAAGGAAAATATGATGAATTTTGAAAATGGATCCAGTGTGGATCCAATGTTATTTTGTAAAAGATAAAAATGCTAAATTTTGTCCACACCCTGACTATGGCCATTGATGTGGATCATCAACTTAGTATTAATTACCTCTTACAAAATGGTGCACGTGCCATTCATGTATCACCATTGTTAGAATTTTGAGAAATAAAGGTAAAAATGCATGAAAACAAACAATTTCATGATATTCATAATGCTCATTCATTCTATCTATGACAGGAAATATAAATTCTCATTCAAATCTAGTTATTACAATCAAATTTACAACTTCAAATAGTGACTTTATCTACATATTTCCTGCAAAACAACTTGGTTAGCGTAAAAATAAAAGTTATACATATGAATATCAATGGTAGGAAGGCTCAATATACAAAGATGTTTATGATGAAAAGAAGAAGGATGCTAATATGCCTATATATATATATATATATATATATATATATATATATATATATATATATATATATATATATATATATATATATATATATATATATATATATATATATATATATATATACTTACATGTGAAAGACCTTGCAGCTAAAGCACTTAAAACTCCCTAAATCTGGAATTGTAGCATTCCTTACAAAATTTTGTAGGTAGAAAGAAAAAAAAAAAAAAACTTCTCCAGCATACTTTATATCATTGTGAGGAGTAATCTTAACTCCATCATTGCCACTAAAAGGAGCAGCCCAGCAGAAAATCCAAAATTATTGGTATCGACCCCGAGTCAAATTGTTGTCCCTCATGTCACTGCATAATTCCCTGATTCCTATAATTAAGAATAGAAGTGTACTAGAACAATGAACCTGAAGAGGATCGAATATGGTGATTGTCAAAATTGCACAGCCGACTGATGCACAGAGGAAAAACTGGTGGTGAATACAGATTTTTTTACACGACATATAGTAAACAGAGAGAGGGAAAACAACTTGTGCCCGATTAGCAGTTTATTTCCTGCAGAAGGACTACTCAAGTGGTTGATGCATGACATAACATGATGGTTCTTCAACACCTTCAGATTTTTGGAAGGGATCCACGAACATAGAAAAAAAAAAGAAAAAAAAAGTCATAAGATACATATTTATTGGAATAAAAGGATAAATCCTTCAAGTAAGGGGACCGTCTTATAACTGTATTCTCCTGTAAAATATTGAAATTTCTGTAAGCAGAGTTTTGTTTTCCTACATCCGTATGAAACTCTCCAGAACTGATGTTAATAGTATTGTCCTCTGCTAAATTTTGCAAATGATTGAGGGGGATTCTCCAAAGTGGGAATGATAGTTACAACTGCTGTTATATCAACACCCTAAGGATTTAAATTTTTGTTTTTAGCAATGTTAGTGAGTTCTACCCAATTGTCTCCATTTGCAGTTGGCAAAGGTTTCCCATAATTATTTTCTCCACAAAAGTTTTCCCTTATTTTGCAGATAATATTTATCTGCATCATACATAGAATTGCCACATGAATCACCCAATATTTTGACTGGAGTTAAGTGTACCTGCATTAAGGGTTTATTACCCATAATTGCCAGGATGTGTGAGAAGATATTCTTGAAAGAAAAGCAGCAATTCCGAACTGAAAGTAACAAAACTCAACTGCTTGAAAGGAAATAAAATCCGACGAAATAACAATACGAAGCAATATATTCCAGGCCTACCTCTTAAACAAATCTCATAGAATACATACCATTACCGTGATATGACAGGGTATTAATCTGGATCAGTGCTGAAGATATTACCTGGAAACTTAAAATATTCAGGAGATGAAGTTTCAGCACGTAAATGAATTTGACAAAAGTACGAATGTACTTACCGATGATATGTTTTAAACAATGAACTGGAACAAAAGAGATCGTAGACTCCGAGCATGATTTTGCAAAAATCCCAAACCCAAGTTACATCACATTCATTTCCTCAGGGCCTGATTACACTTTCCAACCTTGAAGGATTGGGAATTGTCTATTATACAAGTAAACAAATCAAAGAACTTCTGATAATCCATGCTTGTTTAGGAGGCTGCTGCAAATTGGTCTTTACAATCAAAATCTTATCATTGACGTGGTACACAATTTTCAGGAGATTATAGCGAGATTGTCAGAGATAACTTGGGCCTGATGAGGATAGGCAATTGAACAAAAGATGGTAACATATGAGATCTATGGTGAAATGAACACTCTCAGTGAACATGGATTAAGTTGAACCTCCAGAATGAGCAATTGAAAGCTATGGTTTAACTATGATTGACACAATCATACTACTTGCTAGCTACGATCTGTACATGCAAGAAAATATAAGAGCAATATCTGGAAACGTTGAAGGGGTAAAAAGCAAGAGGCACCAAATGACATATATGAGAATATAAAATCTGATGAACATTAGCCGATTATAGAAATTCTCTGAACATCACACGGGCACGCCACAGCATAATGAAGATGGAGAAACTAGAGACAGGGGGGAAGGACATGAATGCAAAGTTGGCAATAAAATATGCAATGCAAACAGAAATCACCTGTAAACAAAAAATCACAGAAAGAAACCAATGAAAGACATCGTTAATATCGATCCTGTGGATTGATTTTTGATGTCAGCGATATTCAATAATGGTCGAGATTGGCCATAACTCTTAGTGATTTCTCAGGATTTTCATGACTGGCCATGAATTTTATTCATGTCTTGTACGTTTAAACTTCCCCTTATCAGATTTTCCAACATTCAAAAATTAAGAGCAAACAGGCTTGCAGGTGCTCTAAAACTTGGATTTCATCTTTAAGATTCTTGATCATTCTATTAATTTGACAGATAAACCTTTAAACATTCAGTAAGAATTCGATGCAATTCATAAAATCTGGATCTGATTCTTTCCAACATATTACTTGGCCTGAGTTGATCCTCCATTTAATGGTGGAATGATGTGTGACTGGTCATCGATAGATCAGTAGACAGGGAAGCAATATGTATTATAATCAAAACTAAAAAAAAAAAAAAGAATGAAAAGGAAATCTAAGTTGATGTTGGGATACTTATATCCCATCTTTGTTGCACAGAGATATGTCGGGGTTGCTAAAGGCAACTCAGACAACACCCACGGTGCATCAAATGGGGCAAAGCGAGTCAAAAGTAGAACTTAAATGGGATTTATACAAAAAGAAAATGGAAGAGAGGGAGGTTAACTAAGAAGAAATTAGGAAGAAGGAGGGTATCGGCCTTACCAGAGATGCTGAGGATTAACCTTCTTACAGGCGACTGCAGGGAAGATGCCTTGTGGAGAGGTTCTTCTCCTTGTTCTTGCAGGGAAGGGGGAACCTCAGATGGCGTTGCTTCTTCTATTGCTGCAGGAAGGTCCAGCTTCTTTCAACTGGTTGGGAGAAATCCGATGAAACGTGAAGAGTAAAAAAAACGGAGGAAGGATGGAAGCTCGATGGGATAAGATGCTGATAATGGATGTAGAGAGGAAGAGGGTTGAAAGAAGCAGAAGAAAGGGAAATGCGGGGGTGAGGGCGGATACCTTTAGGGTTCTCCTATGCGATTTCTTTATAGGGGAAGAGGAGGTTCGGGAAGAAGGTTGTTAGAGATGGATGGTGATGGAGAGCGGGGTCCGGGCGACCGACCATGGAGGAGAGAGAAAGAGAAGGGTGATGAAGAGGGCTTTTAGGGTTTCGGTGGAGAGAGAGGGGAGATCCTCGAGTGAGGGAGGCGGCTCCTTTTCTTATTCACGAAGGGTTTTCAAAAACCCTAAAAGAGTATTTCGCATAAGACCCCCTCTAATTTTTGAGTTTTTACAAAAACAGGCTCTCAGGGCTTTTTAGCAAAAATTTGACTTTTAAAGTTTAAACTAATTCATTTTTTTAAAAAATAATTTTTTCATTTTTTTGGTTTTTGGTGTTATTTTTCAATTTTTTGTATTTTTAGAATAAAATCCTAAAGTTTGTGAGAAGACAAAGGTTAAAACTAATTTTTTTTTGGTGTTTTTGCAAAAATATTTACAAAAGGGAATTTTTCTGAGAATTTACGAGCTATTTTGAGAAAATTTCTTTAGAAATGGGTTTTGATCCGGATTTTGAGGAATTATGGATTTAAAGTGCTGGATTCGGATCCGGAGTTGATTTTGAATATATCGATATGGATTTTAATTCAGAGAATCTGAAGAAATGACTTGATTTTCTCAGAAAACGGGGTTAGGGGCAAAAGCGTCATTTTTACAAAACTTTGAAAAATTTGGGGTGTTCACAGGAGAATAATCAGATAGCCGATGGTTTGGCCAGCCTGGGCTCCATTTTATCTTTCAAAAGCAGTGAATCATGTCGTTCTTTTGAAGTTGGCAGACTTGAGCAACCTGCTTTTGCTTCAGTTATGCAAGTAAATCAGGTCGATCAGAAGGAGAAGCCTTGGTACCAAAACATCAAAAATTTCATTGAGACTGGTGAATTTCCGCCAGAAATGCCAAAAAGGGAACAACGTGCGATTCAACGCATGTCTACCAGATATTTCATTCTTGCCAATGTCCTTTACCGCCGTGGGTTCAGTTCTGAGTATTCAAGGTGCTTAGACAAAGAAGAGGCTATGGAAGTTATCCAAGAGGCACATGAAGGGATTTGTGGTGGCCATGTCGGCTATCAGACTCTCGTCAAGCAGATCGTTCGAGCAGGGTACTATTGGAATACCATGCAGCAGGACTGTCATAGATTTGTAAAGAAGTGCGTCAAGTGCCAATTACACCCGCCTTACATTCATGCTCCGGCCACATATTTACAATCAGTTGTTTCTCCTTGGTCGTTTTCTATGTGGGCTTTTGACGTCGTGGGCCCAATCACTCTTTGTGCTTCCAATGACCACAAATACTTTCTGGCTACGACAGAGTATTTCACGAAATGGGTTGAAGTTGTTACTCTACGCACAGTAGAAGGCCGCCATGTGGTTTCTTTCATTTATAAGAGCATCCTTTGCCGCTTCGGCATACCACATGATATTGTCTCAGACAATGGAACCCACTTTAAAAATAAGAGGATGAAAACCTTCTGTTCTAAATTCAGAATTTCCCATCATTTCTCAGCTCCTTATTATCCTCAAGGGAATGGCCAAGCAGAAGCCACCAATAAGATTTTGATTCGTATTTTAGAATGGACTATGAAAACAGACCGAGATTGGCATGAGAAGATTCATGATGCACTTTGGGCATACCGGACCACCATTCGGACTCCGACTAATGTCATTCCTTCAGAACTTATTTACGGAACTGAAGTGGTGTTGCCTCTCCATGTCCAGAAGCCCGCTCTCAAATTTGCTTCCCTTATAGAATTGTCACTCGATCAGTATCAGCCACAGAGATTGGTACAGCTGGACTTGCTAGATGAGAAAAGGCTCAAGGCAGCAGAGCATGCTCAAGCTTATCGATAGAGGATAGCTCGACACTATGCCAAGTCCGTCATTGAGAGAAAATTTTGAGTTAACGATTTGGTACTCAGATCGACAGCTCATCTTAAGCATTGACCACGAGGCAAATGGTCACCCAATTGGGAAGGCCATTATGTGGTTAAGGAAGTGCTTCCTTGCAATTCATATCGTTTAATCAGCGCAGATGGAATGGAGATGCCAGATCCCATCAATGCTCTGCATTTAAAGAAATTTTATACATAGAATTTTCATTCTAAAGCCTTTTGTAATATTCAAAGAGCCATTTCAATAAAAACAATAATCTTCTATCAATTCTTACATTCTTCTCCATGATACTGGGGCATTTTTATTTTAATCCATAATCATCTTCTTCATCATATGCAGGCAGGATTAGACGAAAGCTCTTTTCCTCAAATTTTGTTAATTCTCAATTGATCTTGTGATCTTTACTTTCATTTCAGCTAATTCACTTTTTGGTTGGAGCAAATTTTCTTCAAGCTACTGCTCATCTCTGTCAAGTTTTAACAAATTTTTCAAATTTCATCTACCTTTATCTTTAAAATGTACCCCTTCAGGTTAAGGGATAAACCTGATGCCTCCTTTCAATGTGGTATTCTTTTTATTATTTTCCCCCGTTCAGGATAAGGGGATAAATCCTGAATTATCTTCTAAAAACTCATTTTGAAAATCTAGCTCATCTTCAAAACCCAGTTCTCGCACTGGTTATTTCTCAAAATTGAGCTCATTTGGAAAATCCGGTTCTCACACTGGTAACCTTCTAAAATCAGTCTTCTGACCAAAGACCTTTCTCCTTCTAAATTCAAGTTCTGACTTAAATCTCCCAAAACTTCATGTATTTTCAAAAGATCCAGCTTTTGCCAGTCATGTATTTCCAAAGGATCAGCATCTCGCTGGTCATGTATTTCCAAAAGGATCCAACACTCGTTGGTCATGTATTTCCAAAGGACCCAGCATCTCGCTGGCCATGTATTTCCAAAAGATCCAGCATCTCGCTGGTCATGTATTTCCAAAGAATCCAGCATCTTATTGTTCCTATATTCTAAAAGATCCAGCTCCCACTGGTCGTCTATTCCAAAAGATCAAACCCTTAGGGTGCGACTCCTTAATTCTATCATTTCCAAGATCTTCAATCTTTCAAATTCTATCAGTCTCTCAACCTTTAGTTGCAATATCTTCAAAATCTCATCATTTTCTCAAACCTTGGGTTATAACCTCCCAAATTCAATCACTTTCAAACCATCAAATTAAATCCTTCATTTTACAAATCCAGTTTTTATAACTGGTCGGGATTTTCAAAACCAGTTTTTATAACTGGTCGGGATTTTCAAATCCAGTTTTTATAACTGGTCGGGATTTTCAAATCCAGTTTTTATAACTGGTCGGGATTTTCAAATCCAGTTTTTATAACTGGTCGGGATTTTCAAATCTAGTTTTTATAACTGGTCGGGATTTTCAAATCTAGTTTTTATAACTGGTCGGGATTTTCAAGTCCAGTTTTTATAACTGGTCGGGATTTTCAAATCCAGTTTTTATAACTGGTCGGGATTTTCAAATCCAGTTTTTATAACTAGTCGGGATTTTCAAATCCAGTTTTTATAACTGGTCGGGATTTTCAAATCCAGTTTTTGTAACTGATCAGGATTTTCAAATCCAGTTTCTATAACTGGTCAGGATTTTCAAATCCAGTTTTTATAACTAATCGGGATTTTCAAATCCAGTTTTTGTAACTGGTCGGGATTCAAAATCCAGTTTTCATAACTGGTCGGGATTCAAAATCCAGTATTTTTTTTACTGGTCGGGATTATCAAAAATCCAGTTTCTCATAAACTGGTCGGGATTTCCAAAACCTAATGTATTTTCAGTCCAGTTTTCTAAAGTCTGATTCTTACACCATTTCTTTAAATTACAGCTAAATGTCTCATCAAAATATATATTGAGTGATTATTTCACAAGAAATTCGTGAAAAATTTGCCAATTTGCTAAATGCATTAGTTGATTCTAAAAGTCTGATTACACAAAAAGAATTTTCTCATATTACCTCTAGTATTTCTTTTCAAAAAAGTAAAACTTTCTGTGAAAAGAGGTAAAATTCAAATCTTTTCCTGATTGATCAACCAAAAGGATGTAAGAAACGCCCTCGATATGATCAATAAAAGAAATTTTCAATGATGTTGAAAAGCCAGAAGCAAATTGATATTGATCTTGGCTATGGCGCATGTTTTAAATAACTTTCTGGCAATCAGGCAGTGGAAATATCTTGAGCTATAAAAAGAATCCACTCAACCCATATCTTCCCATTTTCGTTTAAAAAGTTGCAATCAAATATCCGCAAAAGGGATCTCTCAATTGTCGTCAAGATGAAGATGAATAGGCGAGCAGAACCCCGGGGCCAAAGAAGATTTGGATCATCTCCGAGATGAAGGAGTTTGTAAAGAATCCTTCTAGGGAAAGTTCAGATCACTGTCGAGATGAAGGCGAGTGCGATGAACCTACCGACAAACCCTAAAAGATATTTGATTCCATCTATCATCTAAAGACCTTTCGAGCTAGTAAGATCAATAGAATCCCTGAGATAAAAAAAGGGATCGGAGCATCTCCGAGATGAAGGAGTTTGCGACGTACCCTTTTCTGAAAAAGAGAGATAAGTCAGGACATCCAAATGAAGGATGATGTGAAAAACCCCAGAAAGCCCAATGACTCAAAAAAAGAGTGCAAAAAGATCATCGTGGGAAAACACCCAGATATCAAACTGCCAAAGTTGTCAGAAGTCATCTTTTCTCATGTAAAATTCTTTCATCAATATCTTTTCATTACTTGCTTTTATGAAATTAAGAATATTTATTCTCTTCTCATATCAAGGAAATGGATAGCTTCCTCGAAGAAAATCATCAGCGCTAAAAATTTGAATCTGACTCTTAGATCTGAGGAGTTAACCTCATTGAAGGAAATACTCTAGGTAAAAGAGGGAATATCTTTTGCACACACGTGCACACTTTCAAGCATTTGAATCAACTATAATTTTATCTTATTGGCAGAAATTTCTAGCTATTCCAAAAATGAAATAAACATTCAATATCCATCTTGATGCAACCTAGCGTTGTTTATATCTTCCAGAAGAGTTGCCTCATTTAGTTGAAGTATCTCTTCCTGTCCCATCGCGGTTTCTTCGGTCAAGAATTCCGTATGGTGTAACCCACTCAGGATAAGGGTCAAACCTGAACCCTCTGTGAAAGATCATTTAATTTCAAATGCTATTTCAGTCTCAGCAATGAGACGCCCCATTTCTTCCCCTTTTCAAAGCTTTAAGGAACCCTATATTTTCTCCTTTCGCAAAAACCCCTTTCGAATTTATTCGTCCAAATTCCGAAGGTCCCATCATGCTTTCTCCATTTTTGAGAAAACATGTATGGTAGATTTCCCCCACTCAGGATAAGGGTCAAACCTGAACCATCTGCGAGAGGTCATTTACTTTAAAAGCTATTTTCAGTCTCAACAATGAGGCACCCGATTTCTTTCCCTTTTTCAAAGCTTTAGGGAATCCTATATTTTCTTCCTCTCGTAAAATCCCTTTCGGATTTTGTTCATCCAAGTTCTGAAGGTCCCATTATGGTTTCTCCATTTGAGAAATCCGTATGGTAGATTTCCTATCCAGGTTAAAAGTTAACCCGGAACCTCGCTTGGCGAGGTATCTTCCTTGCAGGTTTGGGTTAAACCTGAGTCTTGTTCCTACAAAATTCCTCGTTTTAACAAGATAATTTCTTTCAGTCCCGTCATGGCTCTTCTCATTGAGGAATCCATGCTTGTATATCCATCCAAGAAAGGATTCCACTTGAGCATCATTTCACGAGGCATTTTTCAAAAATATCCCATCAAGGATCTCATGTATTCCTTTCCTCATTCAATTCATTTGTTGATATATCTTCGTCCCATCCAGGTTAAGGGCTAAACCTGAATCATTCCAAAAGAGTATCTCGTCTCACCCATGAGACCGGATCAAAATTCTGATTTTCCATCATTTTTGGGATTTTTATCCAAAGTCCCATCACGATTTCCTCATTCTCTACTCAATCATATCATTCTCGAGGATTTCGTTTCTCCAAAACCATTCAGGATAAGCTCTTAAGCCTGAAGAGCCATATTTCCAAAATAATTCTTCCACACCCAGTTCAGATCTGCTGACTGGGGCATTTTTCAAAATTTGGAGTGTTATCTTTGCCACTAAGCTCGGCTTTCAACCAACTTATTAGCAAAGAGGGGCATCTGTGAACACCCCAATTTTTTCAAAGTTTTGTAAAAATGACCCTTTTGCCCCTGACTCTATTTTTTGAGAAAATCAAAGTGATTTCAAAGCTAAATTATAGTCTTTCTTCAGATTTCTGGATTAAATTCCACATTTATATATTCAAATTCAACTCCGGGTCTGAACTCAGTATTTTAAATCCAAATCTGAGCCCCGTTGTCCGATTTTCAAAATAAAATCACAAAAATACCAAAAAATGATTTTGAAAGGCTCGGGCGGCTCATTCGACACTCTGTTGGATCCTCGGCCCTATATTTCTCAATTCGAGGTTGTAAACCTCGAATATTTCTCAAAAATTCAGACATAAATCCACTTTCTGAAGAAATTTCCTCAAAAATAGCTTTTTATTCTCAAAAAAACTCCCTTTTGTAAATATTTTACAAAAAACACCAAAAAAAATTTAGTTTCAATCCTTGTTTTCTCACAAAATTTAGGATTTTATTTCAAAAATACAAAAAAATTGAAAAATAACATAAAAAACCAAAAAAAATGGGAAAAATTGCAAGAAAAATGAAGGATTTCTTTAAGCTTTTTGAAACCCTTTTTCCAAAAAAACCTCACTCTTGACCATTTTTCAAAAATTCCCTAAAAAAGGAAACCTCTTTTTGGAAAAAGGGAGAATTCCTAACGAACTCCTCCCGCGCATTCCCTGTCCTCTTTCCATCGTCCAATCTGCAACGACCTTCTTCGCTCTCCACCCTTAATCTTCAACCATTTTCCTCTCTCGAAGCCTCGATGATCTCTTTAAGAAGAGACATCGATCCTCTGTGGAGGATCATCAATTTTTTTTTCTCTGGTGCCGATCATCCATCTTCACGCAGTGATTCCTCCTTCAAGCTTCCTCTACTACTTCTTATCAAGGATTGTCAATATCCATTACCACCCTCCATCATCAAATTTCTCTGAAGCATCCATTAAACCCATCCTTATCGGAGCTTCTCTGCAAATCCACTATCGCCATCCATTTTAACTCCACTTGCTTTGCTTCTGGAGGATCGATCATCATCAAGCAACATCCACTCTTTGCCTCTCATATCGGTTTTTCATTTCAATCTCTCCCCTCTGATCGGGCGAAGAAGACCAACACTCCTAGCAGTAAAAGGGGAATCAGAAGGTCGATCTCCCCAGCTTTCAAGCCCTCTGCAAAATGCAGTAAGCCCCTTTTTCTCCTCTCTATCGTTGCTTTGATTTCTTTTTTTTTTCTTTTTGCCCTGTCACGCACTATGGATGTGTTAGGTTGCCCATAGCAATCCCAACACATCCCTGTGCAATAGTGATGGAATTCCTTGAATTCCTACATTGTTCCTTTTTTTTTTTGGCAAGTTCCCTTTTGATTTTCGATTTCCCTGTTGTTAGTATAACTTCTTTTCTAGTTGTTAATCGTATTTTTGGTCTCCAATATAACATTTGATTTCCTATGTTCATGACATTTTCTATTTCAATTAGATATTCATGTCTTGTTCATGCTTTTTTTTTTTCTTTACTGTATCATACCATCATCTGTAATTGTTTATTCACCTTAACCACAGTACTGCTTTGGCATTTCTTGATTCATGATATCCCTGGTTTCATTGCTACATAACGCACATTTACATATAGAAGCCAAGGAATTTCTAAAGGTAATGAACCTAATAAATGTTCGATTATAATTCTGATAATGGAATCTGGGGATGATGACAAAAACATGGTATGTATTGATTCTGGGAGACCTGCGACACCTAAAATTTTCATTGGGGTTATCCACAACAACTTAGTCATCGATAGCTCCCGGCAGCATCGTGTGCCAACCTATGCCACAGAAGAAGAATGGAATAGATTTGAGCAAGTTTATCAGAGAACACTGAATCGGGTTTACCAATTAGATGAAAAGGGTGCTTCCAGCTCGTCTTAAAAGCCCTAAAGCTGAAGAAGGAGATATCGTGAGGTATGTCTACACGCTCAGAGGAATCGCTGGGAAGGTGAGTCATGGATACTATCACATTTCAAGCCATGTAGAGTACAACCTTCAAGTATAGCATGTAGTCTGGCCATGAAAAACCTTCGTGAAGGTTCTTTTGAGACACAGAAGAGGCTCTACCTTGCAGCCCTTAATTTTTTTTTTTTTTTTGCATTGAAGCATGATGTAGAGTTTCCTTTGTCTGAATATTGTTACTATCTGATCACACGCTTCATCTTAGCAGGAATTTGTACTTTGACTGTAAAACCCGTGAAATTTATGAAATTCTAAATGAATAAAAGGGATCCGTTATGTGAAATAGTAAGATTTTAAGTTAGGCAGTACAATTTTTATGACTTGTGGTTTCTAGAACGAAACCGATAACAAACTCTCACAAGTGGTTTTGGATCTGGATCTTGGCGAGATCCGATGATCCGACTCGGTTCACAAGTCCAAGTAAGGAAACCTGATGGTTTCGGGATGATAGCGTTAGATCCGAAGCACATTTAAAGTAAGCGAGTGCAAGTTTAAAACCAACGGGTGAAAAATCCACTTGAAAATGGGAGAAATCCATCAACAAGGAAAAACGTCCCAATATGACATAAAAAGAATATTTTCGCAAAAGTAAACAACAAGTGGTGAAGTGGAGTTATGGTAGGACACACAGTGTTGTAGAGTTGCAACCTCAGTTCAAAACCCCCTATGCACAAATTAAATTTTTTTACAAGAAAGTGATGATTTCTACCTTGGTGAAAAGGGTAAAAACGTGAGATTAAGTTAAGCCTAAATTTTTGGCTTTTTCATCTAGCTCTACCAAGGATTGAGGAGAATCCCATGTGACATGGATGAGGGATACCCATAAAGCAAATAGTGAGGGAAGTTAGAGGAAATCATGCCAAAGAGAGGAGGGGGCATTGTTGGAAATAGACATCACCCACAAAAAATGTGAGATTTGGGTGAAGATTTAATGCTTTGAAAATTTGGTAACTTCCCCCTAAATAGAGGAGTTAAATGAGAGATTTTTGGTAAGGAGTTACATTAGACATATCTTTCTCTCTCCCTCTCTCTCTCTCTCACGGTGGTGGTCGACCTCCATTGTTGGACGGTGTGGACCTCCCTTGCTGAACGCATGAACATCCATTATCGACGTGGGGTGCCGCTCTAACAAAGAGAAGGGGTTGCAGCCTTGCCGTCGTGAGACTCCAAAGAGGTAAGGAGCAATGCTATTTGTATGTAAGTGGTTGATGCCTTGTTGCACATCTATGTTGCAATATCATGGAGTTTACGCGACAAGCACCACCTATATGTAGGTATGTTTAGGGCCTCGAGACCTAGGTGGTATGAGCTGAAACACCTACTCGCCAATAGGTTAATATGTAGTGGTTCAGCCAATGGTTCACACCCTTGGCCAACGTTGGGGCACTGTGGTGTTCTTTGTAAGGGCATTTTGTTCCTATGTGTATGCCTGGTGATATGTAGTACTCATATCAAAACCTACAGTTCGAATCTATGTAGGAAAATGCATATATTTTTGGTGTGGGTGTTAGCCATGACAGATTCAAGATCGAAACAAAAATAAAGTAGGCAAATGGCATGGAACCTTAAGTATCTCGGATTATTATTCATGAAATTATTGTTTGGTTGTATTTTCTTGTTCAATACACCTTTCATACTGTGAACACCCCAAATTTTTCAAAATCTTTCAAAAAATTCCCTTTTTGCCCCTGATATCATTTCATAAGCAATTGAGTCACTTTTAAATCTAAATTCGAGTTCATTTCTCAAGTCTTACTGAAATTAAATTCATTTTATATGTCTGACTTGATTTCGGATCCGGACCCATTGTCCAGATCCAAATCTGAGTCTCATTGTCCAAATTTTAAATTAAAATTATAGAAAATACCAAAAATAGTTTTTAAATAACTCAGACAGTCCCTCCGACATCTGTTTGGATCCATCATGTTGTATTTCTAGATTCGAGTTCCAAAACTCGAACATTTTCTCAAAAACTTGGATCCAAACCCACTTTCTGAAGAAATTTCCCCGAAATGGTCGGAAATTCTCCGAAAAATACTTTTGTAAATAATTTCTCAGAAAAATACAAAAAAATTAGTGTTTAAAACTTAGTTTTCTTTTAAAATCTCAGTTTTCTACTACAAAACTACAAAAAATGGAAAATGATGCAAAAATCGAAAAAATTGGGAAAAGCAAAAGGTTTTAAAAACTTGAAAAATTGAATTTTTGCCAAAAACCTCTCTTTAAACCTCTTTTTGAAAATAAAAACCATTTTTTTAGAAAAACCTGAAAAGGAGACCCCTGTAGGTTTACAAACGACCACTCCCGTTCGCACCCTCCATCGCCTCTCTCCCGTTGGATGACCCCTCCACCTTCTTCTCATTCACGGATCCGTTATCACCCCAGCACCCCTCTTCTCCTTCACGCTCGTCTCCTACCTCCCCACCAACCTTCCCATTCTCTACTGGTTCTGAGAAGAATTCCTCAATCGGATTCCCCTTTCATCCAAAACCCCTGCGAGCAGGTAAGTAACCCTCTCCTTCTTCTTTTAATCCCCTGTGAAGTTTTCCTCTCCTGCTTTGCTTAATCCCTTCATTTTGATCACATCCTTCTCGTTTATCTGTATTTTTTTTTTCTCTTAAGGCACCCACGGTGGAGTCGACCTGCATGTAGCAGGATCGATCCACCTGCTGCTACAGTAATGGAATGCAACGATTCCAACATCTTTTTCTTCTCCCCTTTTGCTAAATCCCTTTAACTTTTGCAAGTTCTTGAGCATCTGCTTACATTTGATTTTCAGTCTTTACTTTAACTGATTGTTATCTACAATTTCCTGTTTCTATTTCTGAAATCACATGCTCATTCTGACTATCGATTGATGTTTTGATTCTCTGTTTTGTCTCATGCTTTGCATTATACATAGTTGATTAGTGTTAGCATTTGGTGCCCCCGTTAATTCCTCCACTAATGTTATTTGTTCGCCCGACATTCCTTTTAATCGTGTGATTGTATCATTCCCATTTGCTTTGCATCATCTGGAATTTTGAATATAGACGATGAATTAGAAATATGGTTAATTGTGCATTCTGATCCATACCGCTCGCTATGGTTGATTGACTAAACACCGAACCTGAAGCTCTCTAGCTTCAGATCAGTGTTAATCATTCACCATTTTTCATTCCTAAAGGGGTTGATGCATCCAGAAAATTGAGAACCTCACCTGAAGTATCCCTTCTTGGCATTATCAAAATGCCAAGATTCAAATATCACCCAAATCGATTATGTGTGGGTTTAGGCTCTATAACTGCAAGCATGGCTTAGTGACATGACCTTGAGATAAAGATACTGGAGCGGTCAATGAGACATCGAAGGTAAAAAGATGTAATGCCAATTTGTAATTTGGGGAAACAGTCACCTGTTTGAAGAGCGATTGGGCTCAGACCAATTTGGGGTCATCGGATCCTGTTCAGATAAGTTGACAAAGGGAGATGCTGGTATGCAAATCCATTGCAAAGAATGAGTTGGTCATATTGGAAGATGTGTGTAGTGTTAGAGATGGAAACCGTGGCTCGATTATCATATCACCCGAATGTTGATATCAAAACAAGCATTTCCATTCGTGATGGAGAATTTGATTGGTGATTTGGGATTAAATGTTAAAAAAAAAAAAAAATCAATCAAGGGCAAGAACGATAAAATTTAGCAGATCAAGTATTACAGTGGACAATCCCTTGAGAAGTGTCCAGATCTGATGAGTAAACTCTTGGCAAGTATTAGATGAATGATCCCATCAGGTATGGCTTTTCTGTTTTCTGTCTTTTCTTTTCTTTTTTTCTTTTTTTTCTTTCTTTTTCTTGGTAGTCAGGAAGGACAAGAATGGGATGAGCATATTCTCCATATTATGGTGAAAAGATGCCAAGCTATCAGCTCTCATGTTTTTTTTTATGGTGATCAGGGGATAAAGCATTTTTCAGGTGGCTGCCAAGATTGAAGACATGCCTCTTTCTTGGAGTAACGCCTTTTTCTGACGATCAGCTATGAGAACGCATCCCATCTTCCTCGCCACTGCACTTGCTTTGGTAAGAGTTCTACAAATGGTGCTAAGAAAGACAAACCAAGATAAGTCCTGAAACCCATGATATTCAATCTTCTTTACAGTTCTCGCCAATTTTTTTTTCCTATCATTATTTGCTCTGTTCCGTTTCTGAATTTTTTCTTTCTTTTCATATAATATCCCTAGATTATAGACAACCTACAGCAATTCCATTTCATTGTTTACAGCTCCATTACATACTCCATCTGAAATTCAACAAAAAAAAATTCTTTTTGATCTAGTAAAGGGTTTTAGAAAGAAGTCTGAGGATGATTCATTATTCAAACTTTCAAGAATTCCAGACAAGAGTGACACAGAGGTATGGCATGTACAAACATTCCACTCAATTGACTCCAATTCTATCAAAGGATTTCCATAGGATCCGAAAATGGAAATGAGCAAATTTTTTTTTTTTTACATGAGCGTACATACAGCATATGTTAAGGTGCTAACAACCTAATACCCATGGAAATAGCACTGAAAATTGCAAATAAGATCAGAGCAAATGAAAGATTGTCTGCTTATATTATAACCCCAAGATGGCCTGAAGGTCTTCCAACCACTACTACTACCCAACGTATTCTCTTTTGACAAGAAACTGGGGCAATCTATATTCATCACCTTGGACTGTGATGCTGGACATTACAAATTGTGCATAAAGAAGATTATCACAATCTATCTCTTCCAGCAGGTGTGACTTCCCCAAGAGAGCCATGGCATGACTTGCACTGCAAAATTGATGGTCCTGCCGCCTATGATGTTTAAACCAACTTTGAGGAGAGGTGGTCCAAAGCTTCAACGCACCATGGAGATTGAAAAACTCAAGACAGCTGAGGATTGTTATAGAATTTGGCATCCCTAGCAGAAGACACGTTAAAGTTTATCTGTAATTAAGGCTGGCCCATTCTACATAGGCCAAAGAAAGATGATGTCACCACTGTGGCATCCCACATCATCCCACTCCCTAGTGAGTTCCACCAGACTGTTGTACCCATCATCTTCAGCTCACTCATCTGCTGCACAGTTATACAGTCTCCACCAAGCCTATTGGCCCACGGCAGTCCTGATGTACAACACAATGCATCCAGTCCAGTCGGAGAGCCAGATTATATTCTTGATAAAGAAGCAGAGCCGACAGAATTTGTATCCTGAATACATCCTGAAGAAGCTCACCAATAACAACATTTCCCAGCAAAGTGGAGTCTCACAGATTTGATCTCAGCAGGAACCAACTCATAGCTGGTAGTTCATATTGAAGCATTTGCTGTTTTATCATTATTTTATACTGCCTATATATTGTATATATAAGTCACGTGTCATCTTCCTTAATTGCTATGATTCCCTTGTATAGTCACCTTGCCATACTGCCATTGCCTCCACTTGCCTGCTGTAATAATGCATTAATCACCCCTGTATCTCAACATCGTCACTGCTACAGCAGAGCACTTGAGGTAAGTTTCCTGCAGAAGGTATTTTGTTAAGTATTTTTATGTTGCAAATGTATTCTTCAAGGCATACTTTGTCAGCATTTCACCTTCCTGTTGCAATCCCAGCACAGTCCCTATCTTCCCTTACTTAGCATCTTCCACGTCTACACTTGTATAACCCCCAATTCCCTGCACATTTTCTTGTACCCATCCCACCTTCTTCACAGCATATACTTTCCATTTCAGTTACCCAGCAGGGCCTGATGTGGTAATTATTTCTGGTTTTCCTTTGTAAGTCTCAAGGGGTATAAACCACAACTCTGGTTGGAGAGAGAGGTAGTGGAGAGTCAAGTAGTCAGTTTGGTGGAAAGATGTTATGATCCTCAAACTGGTAAGGTTTCATATAGATGGAGTTAATTTGAAGAAAACTTCAGCTCGGGTGGATCAAGAGTTTGTTCTGTTTGTAACAACTCTAAAAGAAAATATTATATATGGAAAATCTGGTGCAACACTAGAAGAAATCAAATGGTTGCTTAGCTTGCAAAAATTTTAAACTGTCTTAGAGTCTTCATAAAATGGTTGGTGAAAATGTGTGTGAAATTTCCTCATATCCTGGAAACTAATGACAATGCTCCAGTTTTCAGACACATGTGATTTTGGTGCAAGAGTTGGTCATGAATGCCCGGCCTACTGGAACAGATATACCTACAGATCAGTTGGGTGTCAAGGATCAAGAGGGATAAAATTCCCTTTGAAATTATCTAGGCTTCCAGCCTTGAGAATGTTGTTTTATATGTCTGCCCTTACATCATAACATGTCACACATACTACATATGAATATATATATTTCTCATTTTGACATACATACCATGCTTAGATATGTGTATATACCTATGTGCTCTTTTCACTAGCCTAGAGTGTATGCTTTTCTACATGTCACATGTGCATTCCAATGAATATTTTCTTATCAGTATATGCATTTTTAACCTCAATTTAGTCCTTTAGATTCTTCTCTATATTTGGTATTTTGCTAAACTTGAAATTTTTACAGGAATTAGGTAGAAAATGTTATTTTTCTTTCTAGCTTAAAATTTGTAATTTCAATTTCAATCTCAATATTATGATGGATGGATATTCTTTACATTGTTAATATTGATTAGAATGTACAAACATGTATATCTTAAGAAATTGCTTGTTTCATCTTATTTTACCTTTGATCTCTCAAATTCTCACAAATGGCAACACAAATGGCACGTGCACCATTTCGTAAGAGGTAAATTAATCCTAAGTTGATGATTCACATCAATGGCCATAGTCAGGGTGTGGACAAAACTTAGTATTTTTATCCTTTACGAAATAACACTGGATCCACACTGGATCCATTTTCAAAATTAATCATATTTCCCTAAATATTTTCTCCTTTTATTAGAATTTAACTTAAAATTGACCCAAAATATATACCAATGGCCATAGTCAGGGTATATTGAGAGTTAATTTCATTTTAAATTCTATAAAAACACCAAATGTATTTTATTCTTTTCTTGAATTCAAATATAGATTATTATATAATACATTCAATGACCATAGACAAGGATGTATTATATCTTCAATCTTATTTTAAATTCATTTAAAGGATGAAATAGCTTTTCAAAATCCAATTTCAAAAATTTAAATTCATCCATCATTTAGATAGAATTGCATCATATTTCTAAATTCTTTTTCATAAAATCCAAGTAATTCTTTCCTTCATTTCTCAGATCAAATCCTATTTATAAATTCAAATTCAATTCTATTTCTTAAAAGGATTCAAGAAATCAATTTCAAAGTCCCATTTGACTTTGGAACTTCAGAATCGTCTTGTATTTCAAATTCCAAATTCTATCTTAAAAAAATCCAATTTAACTTTGAAATTCATTTGTATTCAAGATTCAATTTCTAAAATTCATTTTCCAAGTTCAAATTAAACTTGGAAGTTCTTATTCATCTTCTGAATTTAACTCTAAATCCTCTTTAGGATCCAGGATTCAACACTCATATTGGATCTCAGACTTCAGATCCAATCCCTCTTTAGGATCCAGAGTCCAATTCTACTTTTGGATCTCAGACTTCAGATCCAATTCTCCTTTAGGATCCAGACTCCAATTCCACTTTTGGATCTCAGACTTCAGATCCAAATCCATGTTAGGATCCAGAATCCAACTCTATATTGGATCTCAGACTTCAGATCCAAATCCATTTTAGGATCCAAGACCCAATTTTACATTTGGATCCCAGATTTTAGATCCAATTTTCCTTTAGGATCCAGAATCCAATTTCACATTGGATCTCAGACTTCAGATCCAAATCCATCTTAGGATTCAGAACCCAATTCTACATTTGGATCTCAGACTTCAGATCCAAATCCATCTTAGGATCCAGAGTCCAACTCTACATTGAATCTCAGACTTCAGATCCAAATTTATTTTAGGATCCAGAACTCAATTTCACTTTTGGATCTCGGATTTCAGATCCAATTCCATTTTAGGATCCATAATCCAATTTCACTTTGGATCTCAGATTCCAAAATCCAAATTCATTCTTAAAGATCCACTTCCATTCCCAATTATAGATTTCAAACCCAAGGCCCTTTTCAGATCTCATTTGAACTTCCTAAATCCCTTTCTATTCTTAAATACCATTTAATTTTCTTAGATCCATTCTAAATTTCAAAACTTCAAAATCTAATATCAATTTCATCTCAAATATTCATTTCCTTTCCTAAATTCAAATTCAAAATTCAAAGTCCATTTCTAACTTTGAAACTTTATTCCCTTTCGTTTCAAAGCTTCAAAATCATTCTTTCTCAAAATCAAGATTTAGTCTTCCAACTCTGATCTACTTCAAAGACTTAGAATTTCTTTGATTTATCTCAAGTTCTAAAGTTAGATTCAAATCATTTTCTTCACTTCCTTACCAAGTTCATCTCAGAATACTTGGAGATTTTCAAAACATTCTTTTCAAAAGAAGCATACATCCTTGCATTGCACAAGCATGATTCTTTGTGCATTTAGAGTTAGAATAAATTCTTAGATTATATTTAGGCAAAGCAAAAGGCATAGATTTGATCCTTGGTTTGATTACCCCTGGTAAAGGCGCCAGGAACGGTCGAACCTCGTACCGACGAGCGGATCCTGTCTCTCCATTTTCCCGCAACATTTTCAAAACGGAGGCGAGTAATTTTCTAAATATTTTCAAATAAAGGTCAAGTGAAAACCCGCAAAAGAGTTCCTCCTCTCTCTTTCTCTCTTTTCTCTTCTCTCTCTCTTTTCTTTCTTTTATTTTTCTCCCTTCAAGAAGGAGGAAAATAGAGGTTAGAAAAGGGAAAGAGAAGGAAGAGAGAGAAGCCAATAAGAGAAAGGAAAAATTTTGCGATGATCACACATACTTTGTAGATTGAATGGTTTTAATCAAGTCTGAAGTTATGTATACGTGATTGCTATTTCACATCCTGGAAAAATAAAGATATATCATTCGTATTGGGTAATTCGATTGAATTCTATGTTTTTTAGTGTGGAATGCACTCATATTTATATTTGAAAGATTTCATACATTTAGGATGAAAGGGGTGGCAAAACAGTCCATTTAGAATGATCAAAATGTTTGAAAAATAAAAAGATACACCCTTTTAAAAGTTACAGAAAAACGGCAAAATTAGTCGACTGGGACAATAGTTAGTCGACTGATAATATGTCCAGTCGACTGATAAAACCTTCAGTCGATTGCTGCTAAAATTTCCAGAAAACAGACACTCTGTTCAGTCGACTGATAAAACCTTCAGTCGATTGATGCTAATTTTTTTCCAGAAAACAGACATTCTGTTCAGTCGACTGATAAAACCTTCAGTTGACTGATGCTAAAATTTTTCCAGAAAACAGATATTCTGATCAGTCGACTGATAAAACCTTCAGTCGACTGATACTAAAATTTTCCAGAAAACAGACATTCTCATCAGTCGACTGATAAAACCTTCAGTCGACTGATGCTAAAATTTCCAAAAAACAGACATTCTGATCAGTCGACTAATAAACCCTTCAGTCGACTGCTGCTAAATTTTTCCAGAAAACGGACATTCTGTCTGGTCGACTGATAAAACTTTCGGTCGACTAATTTTATGATCAATCGACTGATAAACCCTTCAGTCGACTGCTGCTAAATTTTTCCAGAAAACAGACATTCTGTCCGGTCGACTGATAAAACTTTCGGTCGACTAATTTTATGATCAGTCGACTGATAAACCCTTCAGTCGACTGCTGCTAAATTTTCCAGAAAACAGACATTCTGTCCGGTCGACTGATAAAACTTTTGATCGACTAATTTTATAAAAAAATAATAATAACATTTTTGTTTAGAAGATTTGAAGCAAAAAGGTTGGTCGACCGGTGAGTCTATTGGTCGACTAATAAACATGAAAAAATTAAGTAAAGAGTTTTCTAAAATGATTTTCATGAAGGGTTCTTTTAGAAAAGTTCTCCTAAAGACTTTTTAGGTGAAATGCAATTGAAATATCTATAAAGGGAATAGTTTTGATGGTAAACTAAATATGTGACTCACATATGGACTTTAGGATTATGTCCAATATATGGAACACACATGATACAGATATTTACACAACGAAGATCATTTCTTGTTCAAGATAATATAAGAGTTCAAACATGAACATGTGGTTTTGCTAAATGTTGGGAGTGCCAGATAAGCACTTAAGAAATGATAAAGTTGGATAATGCCAGGTTGCGGCGTAACCAGTGGGGGTATGAAACGTACACTCGAGTTCATAAACAAATCTTAAAATGTCGAATGTATAAGTACTCGACACAAAGTTGAACCAGAATTCTGAGAAATTATGGTTGCCGCCTATTGGGTTTCTAGTGAGTAATGTGCATACACTAAGATCACCTCGAATGTGGGTTGAGATTTTGGAAAACCTCTGTGGTGCAATGACTTGCACATAAGAATAAATAAAATTAAAAATATGCACACATAACCTAAATATGGGATTCTGAGTATACCTGAAAGATGGTGTATGTTACTGGTTTCCCAGTGTTCTGGGTACATCTGAAAGACGATGTATGTTACTAGATCCAAACAAAATAAGAATGAAAATTATGCATATATATAATACTTATGGGATTCTGGGTATACCTGAAAGACGGTATATGTTGCTGGTTTCCCGGGATACTAGCTATACCTAAAAACGGTATATGTTACTGGTTTCCAAAGGTTCTGGGTACATCTGAAAGACGATGTATGTTACCGGACCCCTTGTAGTGTGATAGCTCGCACTTGGTTATAAAGAAAATGTAAAATGAAATATAAAACCTTTGTGACTCTGGGTATACCTGAAAGACGGTATATGTTACCGGATTCTTCGAGACTCTGGGTATACCTGAAAGACGGTATATGTTACCAGATTCTTCGGGCTCTGGGTACACCTGAAAGATGGTGTATGTTACTGGACCCATAGTCTACTTTGCAAAGGGTAGGTGGTACGAACTTCGTGGACGTTCGTGTTTTCGTGAGAGCTAGGCGTCTCACCGTATGGTCTTGGTCCGCTACGAGGTCTATGCCTGTGCGTACCCACATGGTAAGAGTAAGATAAGCATTAAATAATTTAAGTTGACTGGAAACTTATCTCTGAAGAATTATATACTGTTGATTTGGCTTTAGTAAAATTTGTGGAATCTACAGCTTGTACTAATGTAGATAAATATACCTTTAGTTCAGTCATCTTTTGCACTGTATCATGAATTAGAAATCATAATTATCTTCTTAGAATGATATAAACTTCCATGCTAGTTATATCTGCAGTTGTTGCACATATTTGTACACAGAACACTGAGCACCACATATAAATACTTTGCTTCTTACGCAGACAGGGGAGTCTGACCCTTCTGCTTTAAATGTTTTTCAGGCAACGTATAAATGGAGCATCGTGGCGTCGCATTTGGAAGTAGTCAAGAGATCTCAATTTTTCAGTGTTTTATGTTTGAACTCTGATTAGTAGATTTACATTTCTGTTATGGGATGTAATTAATGACATTAATGTTTCAATTAATGAATGGTATGTTTAGTACTTCTCTGTTTTACCCTGTAATGCGCCCGACTTGTGTTTTTCGCACTTCCGCTATTTCAAAAAAAAAAAAAATTTACTCCAAAATTTTTACTATAAAAAGTTGGGGCGTTACAGCTTTGGTATCAGAGCGGGACTGAAAAATCTGAGATCTTGGCTCTTCCAGCGACCGCGATGGCTCTGTAAGTATGTAGAAATATGGTTTTTTTAATGTAGAGATAAAAACATATAATTGCATATTATATTTTCATGAAGTTATAACTAAGATTAGAATGGCCTTTTACTTCCCAAACGAATGGCTTGGGTAAACCGTTGCAATGATTTATGGAGATGCTACATAACCTGGCCGAAGTGGTAGGCCGACAGGCTGCTGCGATACAGCTGGTGGGTGACAATTTACATCTTGTGACCCATTAGAGAATACATAGAAGATGAGTGACACCTAAAGTATGGTATATATTTTTCTAGATGGGAAACATGGATGCACTTAAGGGCATAGCTTCCCAAGTTAGTCTCGTGTCAACTCCTGCGAGAGTTGAAGTTCTGGAGCGAAACCCAGGGATTGCTCGCGTATTCTACCTTCTCGAAACTGATTTGGTGAATCGTAACGAATATCAAAATTATTATCCCAATCGCATTGGAAATGATGATTTTGTTGATAAGAGTCATCGGATGAGGCTCTAAATTAATGTTTTTCCTTTTTCCAACTTCGTTGGAGATGTTAGTGACTCTATCATTGATGAGGGGTACCTTCCCAAATAATCTTTCGGACAAAAGGTGAAAGTCTTGTTTGTGCCCGTTAAACCTTTGAGTTCCTCGTTGGAGGATGTTGTGGATCCCCAGTTGTTCTTGGTGATGAGAACGTAAATGATGTTATATGCTTAGCAAATGGCTTCTGGGTTGCCGATGATGGCAATCGACTCCTGAGAGGGTCATAGTTGGGGACTACATAACACCAGACTTCTGGGTGTTATGGTTTTTGAAAGAGCGTTGTGGGAATTCTTGTTTCCCAACCACAGTTGAAAGGGATTGTGGTGAGTTGTGTTGGCTCAGGTGGTGATTCCGGGTAATGCCAACGTTGTCATTAGAGTGGTGATTCTCTAATGAAGGTTGTTGGAGTGGTGATTCTTCAGCGATGCCGTTAGAGTGGTGATTCTCTAACGATGCCGCTAGGGTGGTGATTCCCTAACGATGCCATTAGAGTGGTGATTCTCTAATGAAGGTTGTTGGAGTGGTGATTCTCTAGCAATGCCGTTAGAGTGGTGATTCTCTAACGATGCCGCTAGGGTGGTGATTCCCTAACGATGCCATTAGAGTGGTGATTCTCTAATGAAGGTTGTTGGAGTGGTGATTCTCCGGCAATGCCATTAGAGTGGTGATTCTCTAATGAAGGTTGTTGGAGTGATGATTCTCTAGCAATGCCGTTAGAGTGGTGATTCTCTAACGATGCCGCTAGGGTGGTGATTACCTAACGATGCCATTAGAGTGGTGATTCTCTAATGAAGGTTGTTGGAGTGGTG
The DNA here is from genome assembly GCF_984573655.1 of Nuphar pumila. Lineage (NCBI taxonomy): Eukaryota > Viridiplantae > Streptophyta > Magnoliopsida > Nymphaeales > Nymphaeaceae > Nuphar > Nuphar pumila. The sequence goes on along the minus strand of NC_143253.1, from coordinate 58,068,520 downwards.
ATTCTCCGGCAATGCCATTAGAGTGGTGACTCCCTAACGATGCCATTAGAGTGGTGATTCTCTAATGAAGGTTGTTGGAGTGGTGATTCTTCAGCAATGCCGTTAGAGTGGTGATTCTCTAATGATGCCGCTAGGGTGGTGAGTCCCTAACGATGCCATTAGAGTGGTGATTCTCTAATGAAGGTTGTTGGAGTGGTGATTCTCCGGCAATGCCGTTAGAGTGGTGATTCTCTAACGATGCCGTTAGTTTGGTGATTCCCTAACAATGCCATTAGAGAGGTGATTCTCTAATGAAGGTTGTTGGAGTGGTGATTCTTCAGCAATGCCGTTAGGGTGGTGATTTTCTAACGATGTCATTAGGGTGGCGATTCCCTAATGAGATTGTTGAAGTGGTGATTCTTCAACAATATCGTTAGAGTGGTGATTCTCTAACAATATCATTAAAATAATGATTATCTAATGAAGTGGTGATTCTTCAACAATATCGTAAGAATGAGGATCTTCTAACGATGTCATTCGAGTGATGACTCTTTCTTTATGATATTGGAGTGGTAATTCTCCGGATAGTGTATTAGAGCGGAAGTTCTCTAATGTGAGTCATCTAGAATTATGATTTTCTGACAATAGCGGCCTTATGCGGTGTCGCTTGAGGTCGTTCGAAGAATATATGTATAAAATGAGTTATTGTACCAATAAATTTTATTGTGGCACTGTTTGAATTGTGTATCGTGCATTTGAGAACGATGAAAGATTGCTAAGGATATTACTTAGCAAGCATAATTGTGTAACCTAACGATTAACTATTATTATGCTTCTGTCCTGATAGATGGCATGAGAGGCCAGGTGCAACGACATCATGGACACTGTGAACAACCTTGCCGAGGTTGTGCAACAGTAGGTGGTTGCAATGCAACAAGTGGGAGCAAACCTTCAACAGGTGGCCCAAGATAGGCAGAATATAACTGCAGTCACTTACAAGCGCTTTATGGAAATGGATCCTCCTGTTTTTAAGGGCAAGACGGATCCTGAAGCGGCTGAGACGTGGATACGTGAGATTGAACATATTTTTTGTGTTTTGAATGTTTCAGAGGAACAAAAGGTGAACTTCGGTACTTATCGTTTGAAGGACCACGCTGAGAAGTGGTGGGATACAATCTATGCAGTCAAGTTCCAGAATGAAAAGGTTACTTGGGACGAGTTTATTGAGGTTTTTAACTCTGCATATTTCCCTAAGCATGAACGTAGTAAGAAGATGCAAGAATTTTTAGACCTACAACAAGGGGCAACAACACTGCCGGATTATATCACTAAGTTTCGTTGTCTGGAACGATATTGCCCAAATGTATACACCGTAGAAGAGGATCGAGCAGTGAAGTTTGCTCGTGGATTGAAGCCAGCTTTGAGAACCAAGGTGTTCACCCGAGGGCCAAAATCACTCGATGAGGCCATCGAAGTAGCGACCCTATTGGAAGAAGACTGGGTCAAAGAGCAAAAGAACCAATGGAATAAACCCGAGCAACAGATCAAGGTTTATGTGAGTACTAATGAGAAAAATCCTAGTGAAAGGGAGTTCACACCACCGATAAAAAAGAGAATGCGGCAGGAAGGCTACCCGAACCGCCAACAACAAAGGAAATCACAACAACCAAAGGTTCAACAAATTTGTCGATGGTGCGATGAAGATCATCCCTTCGGAGTTTGCCCTCTCTATAATGGCAAGTGTTTCAAATGTGAGCAACCAGGACATATTGCTAAGTTTTGCCCGAAGAAGTCTACTGAAAATTTAGTTTAAGCTGATTCGACTCCATTGAAAGAAAAGACGTGCCAATAAGTAAGAAATATCATAATCTTTTTGTCGAGTGATGTTTGTAATTTCGCGGACGAAATTTCTTTTTAGAGGGGAAGGATGTAAAACCCGTGAAATTTATGAAATTCTAAATGAATAAAAGGGATCCGTTATGTGAAATAGTAAGATTTTAAGTTAGGCAGTACAATTTTTATGACTTGTGGTTTCTAGAACGAAACCGATAACAAACTCTCACAAGTGGTTTTGGATCTGGATCTTGGCGAGATCCGATGATCCGACTCGGTTCACAAGTCCAAGTAAGGAAACCTGATGGTTTTGGGATGATAGCGTGAGATCCGAAGCACATTTAAAGTAAGCGAGTGCAAGTTTAAAACCAACGGGTGAAAAATCTACTTGAAAATGGAAGAAATCCATCAACAAGGAAAAACGTCCCAATATGACATAAAAAGAATATTTTCGCAAAAGTAAACAACAAGTGGTGAAGTGGACTTATGGTAGGACACACAATGTTGTATAGTTGCAACCTCAGTTCAAAACCCCCTATGCACAAATTAAATTTTTTTACAAGAAAGTGATGATTTCTACCTTGGTGAAAAGGGTAAAAACGTGGGATTAAGTTAAGCCTAAATTTTTGGCTTTTTCATCTAGCTCTACCAAGGATTGAGGAGAATCCCATGTGACATGGATGAGGGATACCCATAAAGCAAATAGTGAGGGAAGTTAGAGGAAATCATGCCAAAGAGAGGAGGGGGCATTGTTGGAAATAGACATCACCCACCAAAACCGTGAGATTTGGGTGAAGATTTAATGCTTTGAAAATTTGGTAACTTCCCCCTAAATAGAGGAGTTAAATGAGAGATTTTTGGTAAGGAGTTACATTAGACGTATCTCTCTCTCTCACGGTGGTGGTCGACCTCCATTGTTGGACGGTGTGGACCTCCCTTGCTGAACGCGTGAACATCCATTATCGACGTGGGGTGCCGCTCTAACGAAGAGAAGGGGTTGCAGCCTTGCCGTCGTGAGACTCTAAAGAGGTAAGGAGCATTGCTATTTGTATGTAAGTGGTTGATGCCTTGTTGCACATCTATGTTGCAATATCATGGAGTTTACGCGACAAGCACCACCTATATGTAGGTATGTTTAGGGCCTCGAGACCTAGGTGGTATGAGCTGAAACACCTACTCGCCAATAGGTTAATATGTAGTGGTTCAGCCAATGGTTCACACCCTTGGCCAACGTTGGGACACTGTGGTGTTCTTTGTAAGGGCATTTTGTTCCTATGTGTATGCCTGGTGATATGTAGTACTCATATCAAAACCTACAGTTCGAATCTATGTAGGAAAATGCATATATTTTTGGTGTGGGTGTTAGCCATGACAGATTCAAGATCGAAACAAAAATAAAGTAGGCAAATGGAGTGGAACCTTAAGTATCTCGGATTATTATTCATGAAATTATTGTTTGGTTGTATTTTCTTGTTCAATACACCTTTCATACTTTGTAGATTGAATGGTTTTAATCAAGTCTGAAGTTATGTATACGTGATTGCTATTTCACATCCAGGAAAAATAAAGATATATCATTCTTATTGGGTAATTCGATTGAATTCGATGTTTTTGAGTGTGAAATGCACTCATATTTATATTTGAAAGATTTCATACATTGAGGATGAAAGGGGTGGCAAAACAGTCCATTTAGAATGATCAAAATGTTTGAAAAATAAAAAGATACACCCTTTTAAAAGTTACAGAAAAACGGCAAAATTAGTCGACTGGGACAATAGTTAGTCGACTGATAATATGTCCAGTCGACTGATAAAACCTTCAGTCGATTGCTGCTAAAATTTCCAGAAAACAGACACTCTGTTCAGTTGACTGATAAAACCTTCAGTCGATTGATGCTAATTTTTTTCCAGAAAACAGACATTCTGTTCAGTCGACTGATAAAACCTTCAGTTGACTGATGCTAAAATTTTTCCAGAAAACAGATATTCTGATCAGTCGACTGATAAAACCTTCAGTCGACTGATACTAAATTTTTTCAGAAAACAGACATTCTTATCAGTCGACTGATAAAACCTTCAGTCGACTGATGCTAAAATTTCCAAAAAACAGACATTCTGATCAGTCGACTGATAAACCCTTCAGTCGACTGCTGCTAAATTTTTCCAGAAAACGGACATTCTGTCTGGTCGACTGATAAAACTTTCGGTCGACTAATTTTATGATCAATCGACTGATAAACCCTTCAGTCGACTGCTGCTAAATTTTTCCAGAAAACAGACATTCTGTCCGGTCGACTGATAAAACTTTCGGTCGACTAATTTTATGATCAGTCGACTGATAAACCCTTCAGTCGACTGCTGCTAAATTTTCCAGAAAACAGACATTCTGTCCGGTCGACTGATAAAACTTTTGATCGACTAATTTTATAAAAAAAAAATAATAACATTTTTGTTTAGAAGATTTGAAGCAAAAAGGTTGGTCGACCGGTGAGTCTATTGGTCGACTAATAAACATGAAAAAATTAAGTAAAGAGTTTTCTAAAATGATTTTCATGAAGGGTTCTTTTAGAAAAGTTCTCCTAAAGACTTTTTAGGTGAAATGCAATTGAAATATCTATAAAGGGAATAGTTTTGATGGTAAACTAAATATGTGATTCACATATGGACTTTAGGATTATGTCCAATACATGGAACACACATGATACAGATATTTACACAACGAAGATCATTTCTTGTTCAAGATAATATAAGAGTTCAAACATGAACATGTGGTTTTGCTAAATGTTGGGAGTGCCAGATAAGCACTTAAGAAATGATAAAGTTGGATAATGCCAGGTTGCGGCGTAACCAGTGGGGGTATGAAACGTACACTCGAGTTCATAAACAAATCTTAAAATGTCGAATATATAAGTACTCGACACAAAGTTGAACCAGAATTCTGGGAAATTATGGTTGCCGCCTATTGGGTTTCTAGTGAGTAATGTGCATACACTAAGATCACCTCGAATGTGGGTTGAGATTTTGGAAAACCTCTGTGGTGCAATGACTTGCACATAAGAATAAATAAAATTAAAAATATGCACACATAACCTAAATATGGGATTCTGGGTATACCTGAAAGATGGTGTATGTTACTGGTTTCCCAGTGTTCTGGGTACATCTTAAAGACGATGTATGTTACTAGATCCAAACAAAATAAGAATGAAAATTATGCATATATATAATACTTATGGGATTCTGGGTATACCTGAAAGACGGTATATGTTGCTGGTTTCCCGGGATACTAGGTATACCTAAAAACAGTATATGTTACTGGTTTCCTAAGGTTCTGGGTACATCTGAAAGACGATGTATGTTACTGGACCCCTTGTAGTGCGATAGCTCGCACTTGGTTATAAAGAAAATGTAAAATGAAATATAAAACCTTTGAGACTCTGGGTATACCTGAAAGACGGTATATGTTACCGGATTCTTCGAGACTCTGGGTATACCTGAAAGACGGTATATGTTACCAGATTCTTCGTGCTCTGGGTACACCTGAAAGATGGTGTATGTTACTGGACCCATAGTCTACCTTGGAGAGGGTAGGTGGTACGAACTTCGTGGACGTTCGTGTTTTCGTGAGAGCTAGGCGTCTCACCGTATGGTCTTGGTCCGCTACGAGGTCTATGCCTGTGCGTACCCACAGGGTAAGAGTAAGATAAGCATTAAATAATTTAAGTTGACTGGAAACTTATCTCTGAAGAATTATATACTGTTGATTTGGCTTTAGTGAAATTTGTGGAATCTACAGCTTGTACTAATGTAGATAAATATACCTTTAGTTCAGTCATCTTTTGCACTGTATCATGAATTAGAAATCATAATTATCTTCTTAGAATGATATAAACTTCCATGCTAGTTATATCTACAGTTGTTGCACATATTTGTACACAGGACACTGAGCACCACATATAAATACTTTGCTTCTTACGCAGACAGGGGAGTCTGACCCTTCTGCTTTAAATGTTTTTCAGGCAACGTATAAATGGAGCATCATGGCGTCGCATTTGGAAGTAGTCAAGAGATCTAAGTTTTTCAGTGTTTTATGTTTGAACTCTGATTAGTAGATTTACATTTCTGTTATGGGATGTAGTTAATGACATTAATGTTTCAATTAATGAATGGTATGTTTAGTACTTCTCTGTTTTACCCTGTAATGCGCCCGACTTGTGTTTTTTGCACTTCCGCTATTTCAAAAAAAAAATTTTTTTACTCCAAAATTTTTACTATAAAAAGTTGGGGCGTTACATTGACTCTCCTTATAAGTTTTGTAATTTATCCTCCTGGGTCTAGACATGGCCCTGAATACAGATTTGATTATAGTGCAATCACTTGTCTCCTCATTAGCATCTGCATCATGACCTATCATCCAGCTATGTTAACCACTTAATTCCTCTGTATAGCTGACAGTGTAAATTGCAATCTGTTATAGCAGGATAAGGATTAGGTGGTCTGTCGACACTTGTGCATCTAATCACGCCTCTCAGTTGATCCATTCTGTGATAATCCATATTCAAGATTTTCTTTTCTATCATCCAAGTATGTTGTTTGTATATAAATTTTGTTGTTAGTATCTTGTTCATACTCATATTAATTTATGCATTTTTCATACAGTAGCTTGTGGTCAAATATTCAGTGTCATGGGCTTTTGGGTAAGCCTAATGATGTCATGTTATAGTTCATCATAAATTTGTGGTATATGCCATTCTAAATTCAAAGCCTTCATCCCTATCTTTTGAGGAAGGAAAACTGAAGACTTGTATCGGATGACTAATGCTGATCGTTTTGTACCTTAGAGTGATCATGTTACTTCTGAGGGATATTCCTACAGTCCCATGCTAGAAACTTTTGTTGTCTTGCAACAGTTGGAGCGTTTTTTTTTTAGTGGATACTTGAGGAGATAATGTCATGGGGCCTTATGATGATAGTTGAAGTTGACAAATGGCATTTGTTGGAGCATGCATTCACTCTCAAGAAACATATACCCACGGTCATGCCTTCCAGCATGAGGAATCAAGGTTCACAAAGTTCATCAGAATTCTGTGTTTCCAAACAGAATAAAGCTTTTGCAGGTGACAAATAATGACATGTGTGATCCGGGACCTCCAGTGACAACACATCGACCCACACCAGAAAAAGTTTTGATCATCTGGTCTTGATGATGTTGCAGGAATATTATTATTTCAGTCTCTTATTGGTTATAGATTCCCTCTAATCCGTTATAAGAAAGGAGATTCATAGTCACGCTGGGACATGCTGCGTTATCACTATGCAGCACCCTAGCTCATTATGCTTAATTCCACCATTTGTTCTCTGCTGTCATTGTTTTCCAGCACTCATCATACATCTCTTTACCACTCATCTGACTAGCAGCATCCACACTAGCAATTCCTGTCGTTTTTGCAACAACATGAAGGTAATGCCACAGGACCTCTATCCCAATTAGCAAAGAGTCAAGCAAGGGTGTCCATGGTGACCTCTGAAACTAGGAATGGTAGGCATTGAAATGCATGTTTATTATCAAGAGGCATATGGCTAAAACCCCTTTCACTGAGAACCAATTTCCTGTCAAAATTCTGTATATGATATGGTTCCTGTAGGTGGCAAAGAACCATATAAGGGCTCCTGGGCATCCAGTGGCAGAACGTTAAGCCATGGCAGCAGGTGTTTTTTTGTTTTTAATCACTTGCTCCTGCCCTCTTAGTTATCCATCCACACCTATAGTCACCTTGTCCACTATCTCCTATAAATACTTCGACATCCACTTAAGCACTGTATCTCATATGTTACAGTACCTCTCACTATGTGCACACTCCACCATTTTTAGCACACACCCTGCACTCTCTCCACAAGCCATCCAAGTTGTTGCGTCTTCATTCAATTTCTTATTGTCATTTACCAGTTCCATCTTCAGCCCCCTTCCCTGCTGCAATAATACCCAATCCACCTGCTATCACCCTTGTGTATTACACAGAATCTCCAGCCACCATTATATATATACCACACCGTATAAAAACCACCTTCATATCATCACATTTCCTGTTGTAAAGTGCATAAACATTACTGTGCATCTTCATTTGTTCATGCCCGTATCACCTCCCCTTTGCTGTGTTTTCCTGCAAACAGCACTGACACAACCACCCACATTCCAGCACAGTTACAGCCACACCTCTTCACTCCCTTTCACTCCATCATACACTGCTACCTATCACCCCATTGCAGTGGCCTAGGTGTGATCATTCATCCGGCTGCATACTACTGTGCGTATACCCATCATCCTTTCAATCTTCATAGCTCACCTTATAGATACCTATAGACCCCTATATACCAGTTCTTCACAACAGCATTTAGTATTTCATTTCATCATGTATGTTTCCAGCAAAACCAGCATATCATCTATGGATCATGTTGAATTTCACATATTCATCTTGACACCCACCTAATATACTTAAGAAGTCATTCAATATATGTTATTATATGCCTGTGTTTTATCATATTAGCATTTATCCTTCATAGTCATCTCCAAAAGTGTTGACTATTAAAGACCCATTTCATTTCCAACACTTTTCATTGGCTTCACCAATCTACCTTAAATGTATGTTATACTCGGACATATGTATGTATGTGTATAAACTCTCATGTCTATACGTATATATAGGTATGTATGTCTCTTTCTATCCTTTTTATCTTAACATATGGGCCTTTTCACTATTGATTTCCATATGATATGTGTGATTTTCCTTCTCTTTTCATTACTAACCCGTTTGTTTTGCAGGAAATATGTGAAAGATATCATTACTTGGGGTTGTAAATTTGATTTTACATGTTGTAATAGCTAGATTTAAATGAGAATTTACATTTCGTGCTTTAGGTAGAATGGATGAGCATTATAAACATCATGAATTGCTTGTTTTCATGCATTTTTTCCTTCATTTCTCAAATTCTCACAATGGTAAAACACAAATGGCACGTGCACTATTTCGTAAGAGGTAAATTAATTCTAAGTTGACGATTTACATCAACGGCCATAGTTGGGGTGTAAACAAAACTTAGCATTTTTATCTTTTACAAAATAACACTAGATCCATTTTCAAAATTCATCATATTTTCCTTAAATATTTTCTTCTTTTATTAGAATTTAACTTAAAATTAACTCAAAATATATACCAATGGCCATAGTCAGGGTATATTGAGAGTTAAATTCATTTTAAATTCTATAAAAGCACAAAAAATGTATTTTATTCTTCACTTGAATTTAAATGTAGTTATTACATAATACATTCAATGACCATAGTCAGGGATGTATTATGTCTTCAATCTCATTTTTAATTCATTTAAAGAATGGAATGGCTTTTCAAATTCCAGATTCAAATTCTTTAAATTCATTTCATCATTTAGGATAGAATTGCATCATATTTTCAAAAAATTCTTTTCTTTCAAAATCCAAGTAATTCTGAATATCTCTTCTTCAAATTCCTATTTCAAATTCTATCTCATTTTCCAAAAAAAATCAAAGTTTAAAATTCAACTTGATTCATTTTTATAAATTCTAAAATTGAGTTCAAAGTCCAATTTGACTTTGAAATTCATCCTCAAACCAATGTTGAAATTCCAAGAACCAAAGTTAAAATCTCAACTTGGATCCAGATTTCCAAGTATGAATCCAATTTCACTTCGGATCTCAAATTACAGATCTAAATTCCATCTAGGGTCCAGAACTCAATTCCACTTTGGATCTCAGACTTCAGATCAAATTCCACTTTAGGATCTAGAATCCAATTCTACTTTGGATCTTAGACTTCAGATCCAATTCCATCTTAGGGTCCAGAGTCCAGCTCTACATCGGATCTTAGACTTCAGATCCAATTCCATCTTAGGGTCCAAAGTCCAGCTATACATTGGATCTCAGACTTTAGATCCAAATCCATCTTAGGATCCAGAACCTAATTCTATATTGGATCTCAGACTTTAGATCCAAATCCATCTTAAGATCCAGAACCCAATTCTATATTTGGATCTCAGACTTCAGATCCACTCCATTTTAGGATTCAGAACCCAAGTCCATCTTGATTTCTAAATCTCGGATCCCATTCTGTCTAGGATCCGGAATCCAATTCCAATTCTAGATTTCAATTCCATTTTCGGATCTAATTTGAATCTCTTAAATCCATTTCTATTCTTAAATACCATCTGATTTCTCAGATCCATTCTAAATTTCAAACTTCAAAATCTAAATTCAATTCCATCTCAAGTATTCATTTCCTTTCCCAAATTCAAGCTCAAATTCAAAGTCCATTTCCGACTTTGAAACTTCAATTTTCAAAGCTTCAAATCATTCTTTCTCAAAATCAAGATCTATCCTTCCAACTCTGATTTACTTCAAAGACTTAGAATTCCTCTGATCTATCTCAAAGTTCTAAGTCAGATTCAAACATTTCTTCATTCTATCATCAGATTCATCTCAGAAATACTTGGGAATTTTTCAAAATTATTTTCGAAAAGAGCATACATCTTTGCACTACACAAGCATGATTATTTGTGCATCTAGACTTAGATAATTTCTTAGCAAAGCAAAAGGCATTAATTTGACCCTTGGTTTGATTACCCCTGGTAAAGGCGCCAGGAACGGTCGAACCTCGTACCGACGAGTGGATCCCGTCCCCCGATTTTCCCGCAAATATTTCAAAACGGAGGCGAGTTATTTCAAATATTTTCAAAAATTAAGGTCAAGTGAGACCCCACAAAAGAGTTCCTCTTCTCTCTATTCTTTTCTTTTCTCTTCTCTCTTTCTTTTCTTTCTTTTATTTTTCTCCCTTCAAAAAGGAGGAAAATAGAGGTTGTAAAGGAAAAGAGAAGGAAGAGAGAGAATGTTACGAGAGGAAAAATTTTGCGATGATCACAGGGAGCTGAAGAAGAGCATATAAGGGAAGATCCGTCAGAATCCCAACACCAAGTAGTCTGGTAAGCCCCTTTTTCTCCTCTCCATCATTTTTCTTGATTCTCTTTTTTTTTCATTTGCCCCGTTAACGCACCATGGATGTGTTGGGTTGCCTATAGCAATCCCAACACATCCCTATGCAATAGTAATGGAATTCCTTGAATTCCCACATTATTTCTTTCTCTCTTTTGCAATTTCCTTTTTGATTTTCGATTTCCCTGTTGTTAGTTTAACTTCTTTCCCGATTTTGATTTTCTGTTTATATTCTTGGTCTCTCATGTAATATTCGATTTCTGATATTCATGTTATTTTCTGTTATCAATTAGCCATTCGTATCTTGCTCATGTTCTTATCATTATTTTTATTTATTTTTAAGTAATTTCTCTAAAAGAAACTGATAAAACTGATTCAGTTTTGGTTGATTGTTCACGATCGTTCTAAGGTTTGATTTCCAGTAATCGAGTTGTGGAACTCCTGCGATTGATGGTAAGATTTCCAGTGATTGAAACCCGATTGGTATAAAGAATAATCGATCATCTGATCGATTATTGTTTATTGTCGGCGATAAAGCATTAGAATCTGGCGATGATCTGATCACCTGATCTTTTGACCTCAGATTTAATCGGAGATCTGGATCGACTTGATGTGGTCTGTTGGGATTTTGTTAATGTCTGATCTTATTAAAGATCGTTGGAATTTTGATCAATTGAATTCTAGCAACCGGATATCTGAAAATTTTAATCGGTATTATTTGATCTTCGGTGAGTGTTATCGGATCTCTGTCAGAGTTCTTTTGATCACCGTTGTCGTTGGATTTTCGACGAGTTCTGTTTTGAAAGTTGATCAAATGATCTCTGGCGGTGATCGATTTACTAATTTCTTTTTACTTCAACGTCGAACCACTGATCTCTGGATCAGTTTGATAGATCGATTTGCCATCAAATTTTGGAAGTTTTATCCGACTTTCGACGATCGGACGCTGTTTGTTGATGCGTTGTTTACTGAGTGTTCTGGAATACTGTTTGCTGAGTTGATTAACATCAATTTGCTGAGTTTTTTGGCTTGATCGGGTGCTATATACTAAGATCTCTTGCGAGTTTTGTTTTGAGAATCGATCAATGGGTCTCTAGCATTGATCAACTTGAATTTTCACGGTGAACCTCAGGTTCACCGTAACCCCCCCCCCCCCCCTCTGCTCACCAGAAAATCCCATGGTTTCATGGAAGAATCATTTTATTGAGAAATCGTAAATTTGAGTCAGTTGTTGGGAAGTATCTTCACGTCTATTATGAAACTCAGTGTAAACACTTCATTCTGGCTCCCAATCCAGATCAACACCGCTGGCATCCAGTCTGGATTCACCGTGAAAATAGCTCTACTCTGATCGGAGGTTGAACCTGCTTCTCTGGCATCCTTGAATCATTAGCAGTGATTAATTCGAAATCAGATTTGAGCTGCTGAGAATATCTCATTTAACTTACCGAAAACTTCATACAACCTACCGGAGAATTCATTTGCAAGGGTCGGAATTCCTCCGATCTGTCATAAAATCTACTCTGCTAACTATGAAGTCCTTTTTCTAACTTGACCTGCAGAGGATTTAGCTTTGATCTGCTGACAAAGATTAGTAGATCTGAGCTGCCTTAAGCGCCTTTTCCATATCCTTAGAAATTTCATCTGAGTTGCCAGAAAATCTTTATTAGAATGCTGCCAGAATCCCTCATTTAATTTGTTGGGAAATAACAGAAAATTATCTTTGTTTGAAATTGTTGATGATTCTTTAATTAATGAATTCCTGTTCTTTCTTTTCATTCACTATAAAATAAGAAAATAAAAATCCCTGAGTTGCTATCGACGGGAATTGTAATTCTACTTTGATTCATGGCATTTCATCTCCAAATCCCACTGAATTTTATTTTTCCAGAATAGGTGAATTTCATAGCATCTCATTTTCTTACTTCATTTTCATGGCATTTCATTTTCCTACTTCACTTTCATGGCATTTCATGTTCTCACCTCATTTCATTTTCTTATCACGTTTCATTCTTATGGCATTTGAATCTCATAGCATTTCATTTTAAATATCATTTCATTTCAACTGCATTTCATTATGCACTTCATGTTGTCATTCATACATTTCTATAGTTGCATTTGCAATTCCACAATATAATTTTCATTCTCATTTAGTGCATTTTAATTCGCATCCATTAAAATCCCATATTTGCTTTCTTTCTTGCATTCTCACTTGACATTCTTGTATTTCGTACTTTGCTGCCTTGTGTTACTTCGTGTTTTGCAGGGAAGCATGGAAGATTAACTTCAATTTTGGATTAGAATTTTTTTTTATTATTCATTTTTAATTTTGAGAATTGTAGTAATCTCATTTAATGAGAATTTTTATCCTTCTTACATTAGATTAGAATGTATGAGCATGCATAATTCTAGAAGTGTTTGTTTTCGTATCATTTTCCTCTTTTATTGCAGAATTTCACAAATGGGCACACGAATGGCACGTGCACCGTTCTAATAAAAGGTGATTAAATCCTAAGTTGACGATTTGCATCAATGACCATAGTCAGGATGTGAACAAAACCTAGGATTTTCATCTTCTATGGAATAACAATGGATCCACACTGGATCCCTTTTCAAAATTCATCATATTTTCAGATATTTTCCTCCTTTATTAGGTTTAACTTAAAATTAATTCAAAATATATATCAATGGCCATAGTCAGGATATATTGAGAGTTAATTTCATTTTAAACTCTATAAAGGCACAAAAATGTATTTTATTCTTCACTTGAATTTAAATATGATTACTATATAATACATTTAATGACCATAGTCAGGAATGTATTATATCTTCAATCTTATTTCAATTCACTTAAAGAATGGAATATGCTTTTAAAATTCAATTTCAAATTCCTTAAATCCATTCATCATTTATGATAGAATTGCATCATATTTTCAAAATTCTTTTTTTCAAAATCTAAGTGATTTTGAGGTACTTATTCAAATGTCTTCTTCACTTCTCAAATCAATCTTTAATTCTTATAAATTCAATATCTTCTTTCTATTTCTTAAAATTCCCATCTCTCTTCAAAATTCAAAAATTCAATTTCAAAGTCCCATTTGACTTTGAAATTTCAAATTCATTTCTATATTCAAAATTCAATTTTCAATTCAAAATCTAATTTCAAAGTTGAATTCAACTTTGAAAACTCAAAATTCATTGTCATTTCCAGGATTCAAATTCAAATTCAATTTAGCATTTTTTCAAAATTCAATTCTTGATTCATCTTCTGATTTCAAAACTCAAGCTTTAAATCAAGTTTATCCTTCATTTTTTTCATTGAGTCTTGATTCTCAATTCAAAATCAGAGTCCTCAGATTGATTCTGAATCTCAAAATCCGATTTTTTCTAAGTTTTCAATTCAAATCTGGATTTCCAAAATCTAGATCCATCATCAAGCCCCATTTGGATTTTCAAAATCCAATTCCATCTGGGATTCTAGATTTAGAATCCAGTTCCACCTTGGATTTAGATTTCCAATCTCCATCTTGGATTCTAGATTTAGAACCCAATTTTCACCTTGGATTCGGGTTTTCAAATCCAATTCCATTTAGGATTCCAGATTCTGGATTCAACTCCATTTTGGATTCCAGACTTCGGATCCAATTCCATTTAGGATTCCAGACTTCAGATCTAACTCCATTTTGGATTCCAGACTTCAGATCCAATCCTATTTAGGATTCCAGATTTCGGATTCAACTCCATCTTGGATCCCAGACTTCGGATCCAATTCCAATTAGGATTCAGATTTCGGATTCAAATCCATTTAAGATTCAGACTTCAGATTCAAATTCCATCTTGGACCCCAGATTTCAAGTCCAATTCCATTCTCAGAATCCAAATTTCAAATCCAATTTCATTCTAAGAATCCAAATTTCAAATCCAATTCTATTTTCAAATTTCATTTGGATTTCTTAAATCCAAAATTCCATCCTGATTTCGAACTTTAAATCTGGAATTCAAATTCCATCTCCACTTCGAAATCCAGATTCAAAATTCAAATTCAAAGTTCATTTTGACTTTGAAACTTCATTTTTTTTCTATCTCAGCTTCAAAATCCCCCTTTCTCTTCATTCTTTTTAATTCAAGATTTATTTTCCCAACTCTGATTATTTCAAAAACTTAGAACTTCAAATATCTTTTCAGATCTATCTCAAAGCTCTAAAGTTAGATTCAACTTTAAAAAACTGTTTCTTCATTCCATTATCACATTTACTTCAGAATCACTTGAAAAAACTCAGATTTTCAAAAGTGTTTTCTCAAAAGCATACATTTCTGCATTTACATTGCACAAGCATGATTCTCTATGCATTTTAGACTTAGAATAAATTCTTAGATAATATTTTAGCAAAGCAAAAAGGCATAAATTCGATCCTTGGTTCAATTACCCCTGGTAAAGGTGCCAAGAACGGTCAAACCTCCTACCAATGAGCGAATCCCGTCTTTCTATTTTTTCCCGCAAATTTTCAAAACGGAGGTGAGTAATTTCTAAATATTTTTAAAAAATTAAGGTCAAGTGAGACCTTCGCAAAAGAGTTTCTCTCTCTTCTTCCTTTTCTTTTCTCTTCTCTCTTCCTTTTTTGTCTTTTATTTCTCCTTCAAAAAGGAAAATAGAGGTTAGAAAGGAATAGAGAAGGAAACACGAGAGAAAAAATTTTGCGATGATCACAGTTTTGGTGACCGTGATGGGACCCGTCTCCATCCGGTCGAATTTTCGCCTTTTGCTTTGATATTATCTAAGTCTTTATTCTACAAATGCCAGCTTCATTTTCATGCAAATCTTAGGAGCCAAGACTCTGTCTTAGCTGACATAATGCATATAGGATTTAGGTATGGTTTGGTAGGACCATATTGAGGAGATTATTCCATGTTCACATTAGATTTAGTTCTGAAATACAACTCTCCTCAATTCTAGGGAATGAATGCAAACAATGTATGAAAGTGTATGCTTCTATTCATTTAAATTCTATCTCTTTAGGACTTGCATTAGAACTATCTGGTTTATTGCATGTTAAGCATGTTTTTGAAAACATCCCTACCTATGTTGTCTCGGTCTTTACGTTTCTGGGCTGTCTCACTGAACCATAGTTCGGGAGAGATCCTCACAACTAGACCACTTATTCGGGTTAGCGCCCCCTACCACGTACCTAAGGGCCATAGTCTGAGGTATATCGGTAGGTGCTCAAGGATGTTGGGAAACCATTACCTTAGAACCAGAGAAATATTTTTACGCCACGTACTTTGAGCTTTAGCTGAAGTATATCGGCGTACCTTGGTTGGAATCAGATGATCTGAGTCATAGAGTTATGATTAAGGTCCTACAAGCCATTTTTAAAATATTGCATTTAGAGTCAGCCTTTAGGGAGTACTATATGTGCATCCTTGTTTGTGAAACTGTGGTTATGCGATGTTTTCTTGTATTCTCCTGTATATATCAAACCTTTTTCAAACCCTGGGTATATTATTCAAATTTTCTCTTTATTTTAAAAAACCCAGGCGTATTTTTCCTCTATCTACATTTCTTTTTATAGCAAATTTCCTTCAAAACCCTGGAAAATTCTTTTAAAATTTTCTCAATCTTTCAAAAATTCTAGGTTTGTATCTATTCTTCACAAATCTATCCGTAAGTCCTGCATTCTATCTAATTCTCCTCATTCTTTTTAACCTAGTATCATTCTGATGACGTCCAATTCCCTCGATGCTGTCTTTCCCAGAGATCATGTCTTTTATCAGATACAGGATGGATCATCGGGTCATCCAGTCTCATCCCTTTTTCCCTCAATGGTATTATTCTTGGCTCACCACCTTCTCGCGTATGTTCCCAGACCACTTGGATGATTGTGGATTGGAAATGGCATTGGCAGTGGGCAAACGAACCATCAACGGAAGTCTGATTCAAGCTATGGCAGAACGGTGGAACCCACGTACCTGCACATTTTGGTTTCCATGGGGAGAGATGACTCTACTGATGGACGAATTCAATGACATTATGGGATTGCCCGAACTAGCTGGTCAGCCAGATGATACTGTCGAGCAATAGTTCTTGATCAACATCAAAGGGGTAGATGTTCAAGAAGCTCTGGCCAGATCAACATGGAACAGATCTTGGCCTCTCACTGAGATCAACAAAAGTCAGTTCATCGACCTGTTTGGACTTTATCGCAAGTACGGAGCCTACAAAGAAGTTGACACCTTGTCTCGAGCAGCAAAAGACAAAATTCAGCATGCCAAGATCCTATACACAGTGGGATTAGCATTCTTTCAGGACGGCCAAAATTTTATCAATGTCAGAGTTGCTCAACTCTTTTGAAGATGGGGAAGCAAGCAGACCTGTCAACTTTCAGTTTCCATGGCAACCTTAGCTTTTTTTTACAGAGGCTTGGCTCGTTTCGCTCTTGGGGAGACCATTCTAGTGGAAGGATTCACTTATGCTCTGCAGTCATGGTTCTTGTGACATGTACCATAAAAGTCTAGTTCCTTCAGGTTCAACAATAAGAAGTCGAAGTCTGCCAGTCAGTGTCGAGCCTTGATCAAGAAACTGCATCAGAAGGAGATTGTTTGGGATTTCTTCAACAGGCAAGAATCAATTCCTCGCTACACTTATGCTCGCAGCAAGCGCTACAGATTGCTTGGCCCCTTCTTCTGTGTTGATTATCAGCCAGAAAGGTGTCTCAGACAGTTTTTCGCAGCGGCAGGTTCATGTCAACGTTTGCTTCTCGACGGGTAACATGCCAGAATTCAATCTGCAGTCGGATCAGTGGTCTGGGGCATACCATGTAACCAAATATACTTGGGATTCCTTCATTTCTCTATCTGTATTTCCTGGATCAAATGTATCTTCTGAATATCAAGAGTGGTGACAAACTATCTGTCCGCCCTCTCTTTGACTTTGAATTTATCATCAATAAAGTTTACTTTTCTTCTACTGAAAAGCTTTTTGTGCCAAATTTTATTCTTTTAATCATTTTATAGCATAAATGGTCACGATTCTAGTGACGACCTCATCCCTGGTAAATGGGACATTCCTCCTATTTCTCTTCAATATCTTTTATCATGGTTGATGACCTCACCTAGATAACAAGGCACATTTCTCCATCATCATGAAAATGGTGACACAATTATCACAAGTCTTGTGATGACCCGATCCTGGGTAATGGGATAATCTCTTAAAATTGTCTACCAAAGTCCTTCATACTTTTCTCAAAAATTTTGGTTTTCGAAAAGTTTCTTCTGCACTTTAACCACTCCTTTCTGCTGTAGGAAAACTTCGGCATCCCAAAAATGGTTCAGACTAGAGCTGGCAAGCAAACTGTTCAGCAACACAGTGACATCGAGAAAGAAGAAATAAACTCTCCCAGATCATCTAGGGGACATGGCCCAGAAGGAGAAGATGATGTTGACCCTGCCATGTACAAGATATTTCAGAAAATGATGTCAAAGATGATGTCTGAGCAGACTGGCGCTGGTCCAAAAAAAGCATCATTTAAAAACAAAATCAAGAGAAAACCCATAAAAAGGCATGTCAAGATTAGTAAGCAGAAAGTCCAGCATGACAGCACCTCTGAGGAAATAGAATCGGCAGAAGAGGATTCTGAAGAAGAAATGCAGCAAATGTATATACCAAAGCATCTGCGATCGTCTAAGAGAGCAACCTGATAGAGCATGCTATATACTATGTGAGTAAAGCTTTCATTGACTATGAGAAGAAATATTCTCAAATGGAAAAGACTTGTCTAGCTCTGGTTTGGATGTGCTAGAAATTGAGACATTACCTGTTGGCATCTGAAATCAAATTTCTATCAAAGCTTAATCCTCTCATATACATTCTTGAGCAACCATTTCTCACTGGACGGATTGCGAAGTGGCAGGTCCTTCTAATGCAATATGACTTAGAGTATGTTTCTCAAAAGTCGATTAAAGGCCAAGCGATCACAGATCAATTGGCAGATTTTGCCTTGACAGAAGAAATTAAAGTAGAGGATAATTTTCCTGATGAGCACATCTATAATGTCCAACAGCCTCCAGTTTGGAACCTATTCATTGATGGCTCTAAAAATATGTCTGGCATAGGGATTGGAGTTTTGTTAATCATTCCAGAAAAAGAAATGATCCTTTATTCTCTCAAGCTTGGTTTCCAATGCACTCATAACATGACCGAGTATGAAGCTCTAATACAAGGCCTCAAAATTCTGCAAAATTTCAATGTCAAGAGAGTGCATGCCTTTGGCGATTCATTGCTTGTTGTCAGTCAAGTTAACACTGAGTGATAGGTGAAAGATTCAAAATTGATCCCCTATCAGAAGATCGTCCTAGCTCTTGTGAATAGCTTCGAAGAATTTCAGCTCAATCACATCAGGATAGAGCACAATCAAATATCTGATGGCTTAACCAGCCTAGGCTCCATCTTATCCTTTAGAGGCAGTGAATCATGTCATTCTTTCGAGGTTGGTAAGTTTGAGCAACCTGCCTTAATTTCAACCATACAAGTAAACCAGGTCAATCAAAAGGAGAAGCCTTGGTACCACAATATCAAAAATTTCATTAAAACCTGTGAATTTCTACCAGAAATGCCAAGAATGGAGCAACGTGCAATTCAGCGCATGTCCACTCGTTCTTTCATACTTGCCGATATCCTTTGCTGTCGTGGGTTCAGTTCTAAGTATGCGAGATGCGTAGACAAAGAAGAAGCTATGCAAATTATCCAAGAGGCACATGAAGGAATTTGTGGTGGCCATGTTGGCTATCAAACTCTCGTCAAACAGATCATCCGAGCAGAGTACTACTGGAAAACCATGCAACAAGACTGTTATCGATTTGTGAAGAAGTGCGTCAAGTGCCACATGCACGCGCCTTCCATTCATGCTCCAGCCACGTATCTACAATCAGTTGTTTCTCCTTGGCCATTTTCTATGTGGGCTTTCGACGTCGTAGGCCCAATTACTCCTTCCGCTTCCAACGACCACAAGTATTTTCTAGCTGCTACAAAGTACTTCACAAAATGGGTTGAAGTTGTCACTCTGCGCACAGTAGAAGGCCGACATGTGGTTTCTTTCATTCACAGGAACATTCTTTGCTGCTTCGGCATACCACATGACATTGTTTTAGACAATGGAAGCCATTTCAAAAATAAGAGAATGAAAACCTTTTGTTCTAAATTCAAAATTTGCCATCATTTCTCGGTTCCTTACTATCCTCAAGGGAATGGCCAAGCAGAGGCTACCAATAAGATTTTGATCCGCATTTTGGAAATGACTGTGAGAACAGGTCGAGATTGGCATGAGAAAATTCACGATGCACTTTGGGCATACCGAACCACAATTCGGACTCCAATTAATGCCACTCCTTCAGAACTTGTTTACAGAACTGAAGTAGTGTTACCTCTCCATGTCCAGAATCCCGCTCTCAAATTTGCCTCCCTTATAGAATTGCTACTTGATCAATATCAGCAGCAGAGATTTGTGCAACTGGATCTACTTGACGAAAAGAGGCTCAAAGCAGCAGAGCATGCTCAAGCGTATCGTCAGAATGTAGCTCGACACTATGCCAAGTCCGTTATTAAGAGAAAATTCCAAGTTAACAATTTGGTGCTCAGATCGATAGCTCATCTCAAGCATCGACCACGGGGCAAATTGTCACCCAATTGGGAAGGCCCTTATGTGGTTAAGGAAACACTTCCTCGTAATTCATATCGTATGATCAACGGAGATGGGGTGGAAATGTCAGATCCTGTCAATACTCTGCATTTGAAGAAGTTTTATACTTGAAAAGTTCGTTCTAGCCTTTTGTACTTTTCAAAGAGTCGTTTCAATAAACAATGATCTTATATCAATTCTCACATTCTTCTCCATAATACTGGAGCATTTTATTTTAGATACATATGTCTTCCCTTCATCATATGCAGGCAAGATTAGACAAAAACTCTTTTTCTCAAATCCTACCAATTTTCAATTAATCTTGTGATCTTTATTAATTTAATTCATTTTGTTCATTTCTCAAATTTAATCAAATTTTCATCAAACTATTGACAAGTTTTGTCAAATTCTAGCAATTTTTTCGTCAATTTTATTATTAAAATTTACCAAACTTTATTTCTAATACCCTTTCAGGTTAAGGGATAAACCTGATGCCTCTTTCCCATGAGGTATTCCTTTCTTCATTTTTTCCAATCTGGTTAAGGGATAAACCTGAATTTATCTCTCAGGTTAATGGATAAACCTGAACCTCGTCCTACGAGGTCCTTCTTCCTTTAGGATAAGGGATAATCCTGAAGTCTTTCATTATCTTCCAAGTATCCTCAGTTTTACCATCAAATTTTACCAATTTTTGCCAGATCTTTTGTCAATTCTTTATCAATTTTATTGATTTTTTATCATTTTTTTATCAATTCTTTTGATTCTTTATCAACCTTTTATCAATTTTGTCAAAATTTGCAAATTCTATTCCTTCCCCATTCAGGATAAGGGATAATTCTGAGATCACTCACAGGAGCAACAATGCTACTTGTGAGAATTCTTTTACAAGATAATTTCCATCAATTTCCTTAATCAATCTTTCATCAATTTCTATCTCTTTTCATCATTTCTTCTCAAAAGATTTATTCTTCTCCATTCAGGATAAGGGGTTAATCCTGAAAACTGGACCACATACAGCTAAACGATGATGGTCCATTCAACCCACGAGTTGAACCCTCCCTTCTTAAATTGTGATCTTTTAGGTTGAACCCCTATAGAATCAGTAGCCCATAGGTTGAACCCTTGTCAAACCAATATGGCTCACCAGTTGAATCCGTTTATGAACCAGAATTCCTACTCAACTTAGTCAATCTTTAGGTTAAACCCCTACTGATCCGTGATCTTTAGGTTGAACCCCTACTGATCCGCAGTCCTTAGGTTGAACCCCTTTAGGACCCTTTGCTTCAGTCAATCTTTAGGTTTAAACCCTACTGATCCATGATCTTTAGGTTGAACTCCTACGGATCCGCAATCCTTAGGTTGAACCCCTTTAGGACCCTTTCCTTCCATCGATCTTTAGGTTGAACCCCTACTGATCCACGATCTTTAGGTTGAACTCCTACTGATCCGTAGTCCTTAGGTTGAACCCCTTCAGGACCCTTTCCTCCAGTCAATATTTAGGTTGAACCCCTACTGATCCGCAGTCCTTAGGTTGAACCCCTTTAGGACCCTTTTCTTCAGTCGGTCTTTAGGTTTAACTCCTACTGATCCGCGATCTTTAGGTTGAACTCCTACTGATCTGCAGTCCTTAGGTTGAACCCCTTTAAGACCCTTTCCTTCAGTCGATCTTTAGGTTGAACCCCTACTGATCAACGATCTTTAGGTTGAACCCCTATGGATCCACAGTCCTCATGTTAAACCCCTTTAGGACCCTTTCCTTCAGTTGATCTTTAGGTTGAACCCCTCTGATCCGCGATCTTTAGATTGAACCCCTTTAGGACCCTTTCCTTCAATCGATCTTTAGGTTGAACCCCTACTGATCAACGATCTTTTGGTTGAACCCCTACGGATCCACAGTCCTCATGTTAAACACCTTTAGGACCCTTTCCTTCAGTCGATCTTTAGGTTGAACCCTTACTGATCTGCAATCTTTAGGTTGAACTCCTACTGATCCGTAGTCCTTAGGTTGAACCCCTTCAGGACCCTTTCCTTCAGTCGATCTTTAGGTTTAACGCTTACTGATCCACGACCTTTAGGTTGAACTCCTACTGATCTGCAATCCTTAGATCATTCCTTCCATCGATCTTTAGGTTGAACTCCTACTGATCAGTGATCTTCAGGTTGAACTCCTACAGATTCGCAAGTCTCATTTTAAACCCCCTTCAGATCATTCATGAATCGATCTATAGTTTGAATTCCTGCTAATCTGAGGTTCTTAGGTTGAATTCCTATCAAACCAAATTCATTCTTCAAAAATCCAATCCGTAGGTTGAATTCCTACTGATTCATATTCTTTTGCAGTTCTTAGGTTGAATTCCTACTGATTCATATTCTTTTGCAGTTCTTAGGTTGAACTCCTATCGAACCAAATTCATTCTTCAAAAATCCAATTCGTAGGTTGAATTCCTACTGATTCATATTCTTTTGCGGTTCTTAGGTTTAACTCCTGTCGAACCAAATTCATTCTTCAAAAATCCAATTCGTAGGTTGAATTTCTGCTGATCCATATTCTTTCGCAGTTCTTAGGTTGAATTCCTATTGAACCAAATTCATTTTTCAAAAATTCAATCTGTAGGATGAATCCCTACGGATCCAATATTTTTTTTGCGGCTCTTAGGTTGAGTCCCTATTGAGCCAATGATTGTCTGATAAAACCAATATTTCTATATTATTTCTTTCAAATTTCAGCTGAAGGTCCTATCAAAATCTATGTTGAGTGATTATTTCACAAAGGATTCTCAAAAACATTGCCAATCTGCTAAAAATATGTGTTGATTCCAATATTTTATTGCACAAAAGAATCACCTCAGATTACCTCTAGTATTCTTTTAAAAAAGGTGAAGCTTTTTGCGAAAAAAGGATAAAATTCAAATCTTCTCTCTGTTGATCAACCAAAAGGATGTAAGAAATATCCTTGATATGATTAGCGAAAGAAATATTCAATGATGTTGAAAAGCCGGAAGTGAATCAATATTGATCATAGCTATGACGCATGTTTAAAGATGACCTTCTGACAATCAGGCAGTGAAAATATCCTAAGCGATAAAAAGAATCCACTCAAGATATATCTTCTCATTCATTTATTTAAGCTTCAATCAAATATTCGCAAAGGGGATCTCTCAATTGTCGTCAAGATGAAGACAAATATGCGAGTTCGACCCCCGGGGCCAAAGAAGATTTGGATCATCTCCGAGATGAAGGAGTTTGTGACGGATCCTTCCATGGAACGTTCAGATCACCGTCAAGATGAAGGCGACTAGACTGAACCTCCTGACAAACCCTAAAAGATATTTGATTGCTGCTATCATCTAGATATTTTTAACTAATGAGCCAATATCATCAGTATAGTTCCTGAGAAAAAGAAGGATCAGAGCATCTACAAGATGAAGGAGTTTATGACGTACCCTTCCTCGAAGAAAAAAGAAAAACCAGGACATCTCCAAAATGAAGGATAATGTAATAAACTTCTACCTGAAACCCAAGAAAGCTCAATTACTCAAAAAGAGTGCCAGAAAGATCATTATGGGAAAAGCCCCAGGATATCAAACTGCCAAAATTGCCAGAAATCATCTTTTCTTATGCAAAATCTTTTTATTAATGTCTTTTCACTACTTGCTTTTATGAAATTAAGAGTATTTTTTCTCTGTTCATATCAAGGAAATGGATAGCTTCCTTGAAGAAACTCAATAACTTTAAAAATTTGAATCTCACTCTGAAATCCGGGGGAGTTAACCTCGTTGGAGGAAATACTCTAGATAAAAAGGAGGGAATATCTTCTGCACACACGTGCACATTCTTAAGCATTTGAATCAACTACAAGCTTTATCTTATTGGCAAAATTTTCTGGCTATCCAAAAGTGTTATAAATATTCAATATCTATTTTGATGCAACCTAGCGTTGTTTATATTTTCTCAAAAGAGTGCCTCATTCAGGCTAGGTATCTCTTCAAGCCCCATCACATTTCTTCATTCGAGGATTTCGTATGGTTGCACCCGCTCAGAATAAGGGTTAAAACCTGAACTTTCTGTGAAAGGTCATCCATTTCAAAAGCTATTTCAGTCTCAGCAATGAGACACCCAAGATCATTCCTTTTCCAAGATTTAGGGAACCCAATTTTCCTCCTTTCGCAAAACCCCTTTCGGATTTGTTCGTCCAAACTCCGAAGGTCCCATCATGGTTTCTTTGTTAGAGCATTCCATTTGGTCGTCCCCTTTAGGTTAAGGGTTAAGCCTGAACCTCGCCCCTCAAGGTATCTTCCTTTTTCAGGTTTGGGTTAAGCCTGAACCTTGTTCCGATGAGATTCCTCGTTTCGATGAGGTATTTTCTTTCAGTCCCATCATGGTTCTTCTCATCGAGGAATCCATGCGTTGTATATCCATCCAGGATAGGATTCTACTTGAGCTTCATCTCATGAGGCATTTTCCAAAAATGCCCCATCAAGGTCCTCATGTATTTCTTTCCTCGTTCAATTCATCTTGATATATCTTTGTCCCATCCAGGTCAAGGGCTAAACCTGAGTCATTCAAAAAGTTGATCTTGTCTCACCCATTAGACTTGATAAAAAAATTTTATTTTCAGCATCTCAGAATCTTTTTTCCCAAAGTCCCATCACGACTTCCTCATTTCTGTTATCCAGTCATGTCATTTTCGAGGATTTCGTCTTCCTAAAGCCATTCAGGATAAGGTATTAAGCCTGAGAAGCCATATTTTCAAAATAATTCTTCCACACCCAGTTCAGATCTGCTGACCGGGGCATTTTTCAAAATTTAGAGTGTTTTCTTTGCCACTAAGCTCGGCTTTCAACCGGCTTAGTAGTAAAAAGGGGCATCTGTGAACACCTCAAATTTTTTAAAATCATGTAAATATCCCCTTTTTGCCCCTGGACCTCCATTTTTTGAGTAAATTGAGTCATTTTTACTCAAATTCTGGTTTATCGCTCCAATTTACTGAAATCAAATCAATTCTCTATATCTGACTCAATTTTGGATCTGGATCCAGTTCAAAATCCAAATCTGAGCCTCGTTACCTAATTTCAAACCAAAATTATAATAATACCAAAAATAAGTTTTGAATGGCTCGGACAGTCCATCCGGCATCCAGTTGGATTCACGACTCTGTATTTCTCAATTCGAGGTTAAAAACTCAAATATTTTTCTTAAATCCGAATATAAACTCATTTTCTGAAGAAAATTTCAAAAAGATAAACTCGAATTCTTAGAAAAGCCTTCTTTTGTAAATATTTATAAAAATTTATAAATAGTTTAGAAATCTCGTAGTTTTTGAGTTTTTTTTTTTAAAATACAAAAAAAATATATAAAGAAAAAGAACCAAAAAAATGAAAATAGAAAAAAATACAGCTTTTAAAAATACCTTTTGAAAGTCGGGTTTTGTAAACCACTCTTTTGAAAAAACCTTTTAGAAAAGAACCACTATTATGGAAAATTTTCAGATGAAATAAGACGTACCTTTGGGAATATGTATAAACTTTTATGGATCATGATGGGGCCTGAGGTTCAAGGAACCCGACTGATAACTATGGGGTGTGGCATTTATAATATAAGGCGTGTAAGGCATGCATGTTCATGTGTTAACTTCGTCATGAGCTTGGGGTTATGAAGAACCTTATGAGTACAAAGGATATAAATTATAAATGATAAACATGCACTCCTAAATAAATGTTGTTCCACCATCATTGGCGAGATGCTCAAATGGCTCAAGGCACCAGAGCAATCAGATGGGTTATGATATAAACAACCCTCATAGTTCATTAAGACCATTTGCTACCTTAGAGAGGGTAAGTGGTACAAGCCTCGAGTGACACATGATAGGTTCATCTATCTTCTTGATATTTTATGAGAGTAAGACATCCTAGTTGGTCTCCAATTATTTGAAGGTTAGGAGGTCGGGGCTATCAATGTGTCCTAAGTGATAGATCCCCAATCATTGGAGTTAGTATATGATGCATCCTAATTCTTATTATTCTTCTCTGGGAGCTATATATCTCCCGATCATGGGCCACCCTCTTAGGACCCCGAGCAGTTAGACCTTTGAGAAATCTAAAATACATAGCATAATAAATACCTGAAATGTTCTCTTCTGTTGCGTTGTACCAAAGGAAACTATAACTAAGTGAAACAAAGTTCTTCTTAATCCCATCTTTTATTAAAACATCGCTGAAATTACTAGTTTAGATAAGTACACCAACTGCATTGTTTCCATTCCATATTTACCAGTGGGATAATTTTCATGGTTATATGTATTACAATAAAGTGATGAGATATATGTTTTAGTATTATATAGTTTATTGTATTTTGGCGTATATACCTGTTAGGAGTCTAACCCTTTTTATGGGGTTTCAAGTGAAGTGTGAGGTATAGTTGTGGAGTGGATGTGGGATGTTGTGGTGATGCTGAGAGCCAATTATTTTTCTTTCTCTAACACTAAATTGTGGATACATGTTATTAAAAATATTATCATTTATTGGGTTGCAATATCTTCAATGCAAAAAAGTTATCTATATTAAATTCAGTATAATCATTATTGTGTGAAATGTAATCCACGTGAGGTTTTGAACCCAAGTTTAAAAAAGTTTTTGCTGATGTCATTAATAAGAAAAAAAAGTTTTAAATTTTCACATGTTTTACGGATTAAAAATCTTAGGGCATTACATTCTTTTTCTTCTTCTTCACTCTCTCATGTTGTATCTTTCTTCTCCTTCCTTCTCCATTGTGTATTCATCTTGATCTTTGTTGCCTCGATTTTCTCATCAATCTTCTTACAATCACCTCTCTGAATAGGTTTGATCCATTCGTCTTTTGTATCGCTGAGCTCTAAGCCTACTTCTCTCCCTTCCCATTGATCGGCAACAACCTCAGTTGTAGGATAGGACATGACCTCCTAACAGAGCTCGATCAAGAAACATTCCCATCCTCTCTGCCTTCTTCCCCACCAAAGTTCTGGAACCCCTACATCGATCAACCATCCCTCTTCTAGTAACCACCAAATCCATCACTAGAGGATGCTCAATATAGATTTTTTCAGTATATATCTATTTGTGATCCTGAAATGCTTTGTGTATTTGCATATGATTTTGATATGATTGATTATTTGTTTATGTTCGTATCCTATTAATATATGGATCTGGTATGACCTAGTATCTGTTCAATTTTTTTGATAAAGTTGGATTGGATCTGATGCTTAGATTAATAAAGCTGACATGAGAGCATGTTGAATCAAGTTGAATCATGTAGTATTCTAATAGACTTGATTGGATTTGGTAAAATACATTGGATTAGGTTGAACTTATATGGATCTGAATAGATCCAGTTCAATGTATTTAGATCCAGGCAATACCATTGGATTCAGATGAACCTATTGGACCTGCATGATACAAGCAAGTTGGATTCATATTGGCACCATGAGATCCAATAATATTTATAAAAAAATCCTATGTGATCAATGGTTTTGCTTGAGCTATGCATGAGTTTCATTTTTACGATGGATCATGTTAAACTTGATGATAATATCTTAAGCCAGTATTAGATATAGACTATATAATTCTAATGGATTTGAATATAGTTTTTTGTTTAGATCTATTAATGGATTTTATATGTTGACACGCTTGGGGTTTAATTGCTTATTATCATATTTGATAAGATTAAAGTCTTTGAATAAGCTTATCATGTTTGGCATATCCAAATGGTAATGAGACAGAAAATGATAACTCATATTGATTATGGATCTGATGCATATCC
This sequence comes from Nuphar pumila, assembly GCF_984573655.1. Classification (NCBI taxonomy): domain Eukaryota; kingdom Viridiplantae; phylum Streptophyta; class Magnoliopsida; order Nymphaeales; family Nymphaeaceae; genus Nuphar; species Nuphar pumila. The sequence continues at coordinate 58,040,231 of NC_143253.1, read as the reverse complement.
AAATTGGATACTGGATATATGGACTTAAGCTTTATTTCTAATGCAAATTGCTTCTTTTGTGATATCTTAATGCACATATTACTTAATTGCAATGAGCTAGAAAAGTGAGAGTTAATTCGTATATGCATGCAGATATTTATTTGTATATGATAATAAATGATCATCATAAATCATGCTCCTATGATTTGTTTGTATGGATGTATGAATATATGTTTTTTTATGCTTTAAAAGTTTTATGCATGTTATTCAACATGGTTATATTAATGTTTTAGTAGTTATATTTATGACTGTTTGGATCTAGATATACTGATCGAAAATGATCAGGTGCTTAACCTGATAAGAGTTAAAGCATGTTGCATGTGATGATGATATAGATAGTGGGAATATTGTCTATGGTGAAATTTTGAATAGTAAGAGTACTTGCTATGTTTGGCAAATCATGATTTATCATGAATCTATGAGTTAATAAAATTTATAGTACTTCATTAATCTGTATGTGGATATGATGATTTTCGATGTTAGAATAATGGAAGAGCTATAAGAATCCCATGACTAACTAAGAAAGTAAGACCCATATTATGATGTATTTGTTTGAATATGATATTGCACATTAAGGGTTATGATTTAAATTATGACATGATGAGAAACTCATATGATTATGTGAAATGAGTGTATAAAAAGATGATATTATGGTTAAACCTATATAATATATAAAAAAATTTATGGTTCATACGATGTTGGAAAGATCACATGGCTATGTGAAAAAAAACCTATAGCATGTGTGAAAACCACGTACTTGAAAATGAATGATGAAAAACCCACGTGATTATTTGGAGAAATAATTCATAGCATGTGTGAAAAATATCATACTTTAAAAGTAAAGAAAAGTGCATGTAAGTATGTAGGAAATAACCTATACTATGTGTGCAAACCTTGTACTTGAAAATATATGATAAAAAACCCACATGGCTATGTGAAAAAATAACCATATGTGAGAAAAACATCATACTTAGATAGTGATATAACTCAAGAAGTGCTACATGTAATATATGATGCACCGATTATGATATAATATGGTTGTTCGCTTCATATGGCTAAGTGGAAAATGTTGGATCTAAGTAATAATTTCAATGTGGACATAAGAGCTCACAAAGAGAATCCAAGGAACTATAAGATGGTGGGTGTATAACTCACAGAAAACCCAAAACATCTGCATTAAAATAAATTGACAATGAGATTTACACCTAGTAAATAGATTGAGAAATAGCTACCCAGTGGAAGGCTATATGTACCGAGCCTCCGCACTCTGCAAGCATAACCAAGCATCATCCCCGTAAAGCAGGCCGCTTACGAGATTCCCCCTTCCCCTCTCTCTCTCCCTCCTCTACAGTCTCTGTTTTTTCTCCTCTCTCACTGAGCACACCCTGATCCTAAAACCCAACAGAGAAGAAAACCAGTTAGGTCCTGCGTAAAAGTCTTCAGCTTTGATGGCCTGGTCTCGATCTCGAATGGCTAGGTGATTGCCGTACTGGACGGACGTGCCAAGCATAAGGTTGGGGGTCATGGTCTGTTCTTTGTTATGTTATCCTTCTTCTTTTGTACCTAGGTGATATCTCATCACCTAGCTGTTCATGTATTCTGTGCTAAGTTGGGGAGTTTTTTGTAAACGAGTCATCAGTGAGACTGCCTTTACTAAATTACTCGAACGAAAAAGAACAGATAAAGAAAGGTAGGTGGTAAGCAGGGAAGGCAGGTGTCATTAGATTGGCAAAAAAACTAGATTAAGAACGTGAACATGTGCTCTGAACGCATTTGTTTGTTGGTTGGTTGAAGAACATGGCTTCCATGGGGTTTCTTTGTGAGAATAAAAAATGAATCCCACCATTTTCATGAACTTTGCAGTTTTCGTGCAAAAAAGAATCACTAGAAGCATGTGTCTTTAACATGAGTATGCTGACATGCTGATGAACATATGAACTATTATGCAATATAAAATGTTCGTATATCAAGCCCACAAGGGTTCTGCTCATATAATAGACGCAAGTTGTGAATGTCAACAAAAGCAGGAAATTCATCGGGGGGTGATTTCTTGGTGCAAAGTCAAAGCTGGGGTTCTCTCGTCGACAAGAGGAATCTCAACGGTTTTACAAACCGAAGGGCTGCCAACGTGCAGTCTGTTCCGTGGGGGGAGTGGGAATTTCCTTTAGGCTAAGCCTAACAAAAAAAACAAAAAAATACCGTGTTAATCAAAGGAGTGCCAATGCATTATTAAGAGCAACTCTCTTCAGATAACATAAATTATTATTTTATCACTAGTTATTTTAATGATGATGGACCCACCCAAGATGGGGTTACATTGGGCATCACCCAAGTGAATTTCCGTTTTCTAGGTTATATATTATTTTAGAGGAATTTTTGTACTTATAAAACATTTTTTATTATTTATTTTTAATAAATTAAGAAAAAATCATTGACTTGCTCAAGTCACCGAGTCAGGTGTGGCTAATTGATACTGAGTTTTAATAATGTAAATCTTGGCTGAATCGTCTGCATGCCCTTTATGGCATAGTCTCGACTGCTGATGCATAAATGCCTATGGTAACTGGCAAGGATTAAACAATGGGATTTTCGTGTCCCGGACCGAACTTTTGGAATGTGGCATGCACAGTGTGCGGAGCTCTATCTAGTGAAAAATACATCGAGTGCAAGAACGCGCAACATGCGTTGTCTTGATCGGTGACATGCGATGATAGCACGACACGCGATAAGCAATGATATCGTCGTTAGTGCATCGTTGTGTGACGACACAGACATGGACCGTTGTTTGATTAATCAATGCCAGCGGATCAGAGGTTGCCTTTAGAGATTTGGTTAAGGACCTCTCGGCTTGCAAGAGTTTTCACGCATAGCGTTTGGATGCACGGAGGTGCATGTGGGTTAGGGCTAATTCCCCAGGGATCACCTTAGGTGGTTTCAACCAAGTATGGTGACTCGGGGCTAGGCGAGTGAATTCTTAGGCATTGGCGAATGAGTATGGGTGGTGTTTTTCGCTACTGTGTTTAATCATCAACTGGTCTTCATACTAAGGGCCGCAAGGTTTTGTTCCTTCAGTGGCGAGGTTTTGCTGTGTCTTGCATATGAAGTCGTAATACGCTTCATGGCATGCAAGACTAAGGCAAGTTTGTGTCTTTTCGAAAGTAATAGCTGATATAAGACAACTATGCTGTCTTTTTGAAAGTAATAGCTGATATAAGACAACTATGCACTAAGCGGCATGGAATAGATGGAAATCACATTTGAAGATGCGCTTGATCAGCTTTCGCTAGGGAGCTGCGCATGAGGTGATGTGCAAGGCCAATGAAAATTATTTAGCAAAAAAAAAAGTGTTGGTGCATGGCCTTTGGCCTAGCTAGACTGGGCAATCTAGCGCGTTGCAGGTTTGTGAAAAAAAATTATACCCATGACATTTTGTTTGCCTTACTTTATTGGCCAACTTTATAATGAGGCCCACATAGTTGGTGGAATGTGTGTAGGCCACATCACCCTGACCTTTCATGTGCCCTCTGTCAGCCCAATAATCCTCCAATGGAGGGATTTGCTAGGACTGGTAAACAAGTCAAGTTTGGACTGTTTCAGCTTGGCTCGTTAAGGCTACACTCCTGCTCTTTGCAAGCCAATGAGTCTCATCTTCTAAAAAAATGGTTTTTAGAGCTTGATAATATATAAAATATATGTATAATACATATAAATATATGTTTAATCCATGTACAAAATATATATAATATACAATTTATGTATATAATATATATAATATATGTATAAATATATAATATAAAAGTATATATAAATATATAATATATAAAATGACCAATACAAGTCAAGCCAATCGAGCTTGCCATGTTCGTGCTCAGGTCATTTACCTAAATGAGCTAGATGAGAGCTTTGCTTGCTGAACTCAATTTATGAGTCGAGCTAAGCCAAATGGCAATCTGTTCATCTCGTTTCCCAGGGCTAGAGTTTGTGTCGACCCTAGTTAAGATTCCTGGATCCGCCCCTGGGGCAGGGGCTAGCAAATGAGCTGAACAAGTGGAGTTTGAGTTTAAACTAGGGTCATTCTTGTGACGCAAGATGAGCTTGAGCTAAACGAGATGAGCTCAAGCCAGTTCTAGGGTTTGAATTTTAAACTTATCACTTGTAGGCTGCATTCTTCAAGCATTTCTTTTATACTACACTTTATAATATAATATATATGTAAAATGTATTTATTAGTAGTTCATGAGCTTATGCGAGCTAAGCTGAGCCAAACACTTTCGTGTTCGATTTCACAAATTCGAATGAGTATATTAGTAGTTCATGAGTATATTTCACAAATTCGAATGAGCTCTATATGAGCTCCACACAAGTGGCGCATCTCATTTCCCCGTTCTCCTTTATAAAAGTCGACAATACGTCAAATGTTAGGAGTTGAACTATAAACCAATTGATCAGAGCCGCAACTAACTCATTTACCCCAAAAAAAAATTCATATTCGTCCAAAATTGGAAACAATAGTATTTTAGGATTAAACCGACGTGTGTCTATTTTTTTCACAAACGATCAATTTAAGGCTCTAAATAACATACACGTCTCATTTTTTTATAGAGCAAAAATAATTATTAGCTAAGGGAAATGCATGAAAATTATGCTTCCCAAACAGGAGAAACGTATTTCCCATGTAAAATATGTAGGTTTCCCATGTGACGGAAATCAGGTTTCTTTCTCCATGGAAACCACATTTTTCATAAGTTTTTGGAAACGTTAGGTTTCACGCCTTGGTAACAATTTTCTAGGAAACAAGTTTTCTATAGCAGGTAGGGTTTCTATTAACCGTCCTAAATATTTCTTGAAAATCTTCAAAGAGGATGGTCTTCAATCGTCCTTATGTCCGAGCCTTACAAGATAACTGAAATGTAAAACAATTTGACATCAAATACTTCTATCACAATTGAAAATAAATTAATATGAATCATAAACATGTTAATTTCAAACATTTTCAGAGTATTTACTACGCATCTTTGCAAAGTAAAAGCATAATGATATATTTTAATAAATATAAGTTTTATTCATAAAAAAACAACAAACCTAATGACAAAAACCAAATTTAGGAGTTGAGATAAAACGACACTTATTAGTTAGTTACTGACATGTAACCCATTTCATTAAAGGCTAGATAAATAAATGGCAACTTATTTTACAAACTTCTATACTAAAAAAAAACACTAAGACTTCCCCAAAGTGGGAAACCTTTCTTGGGTTTTTCAGACAATGCCATAGATGGCCATCGCTTTTATTGAAAATACCATTGGTAACTGTAAGTTAGAAAATATAATGAACATGGCCAGTTTACTGTTTACTTGACACTTTTTCCCTTTGTCGCCTAAAAATTTAAGTGTCTAATTTTTCCAAGCGACAATTGACATGACACCTAATTTTTTCAGGCAACAATTACATGGTGCCTGATTTTTTCAGGCGATAATTACATGACCAAGGCATCTAATTTGTTAGGCGACAAAGGGTTAAAATTGTCAATAAAAAATCAAGTGTCCATGTTTGCCAGATTTTCAGCAGTGAATTGGCCATGTTTGACATATTTTGCTAGTCTCAACCAAAACAGGTAATGGTGCCAAAAGCGAGTACCATCTACATCATTTTTGGGTTATTTTTTTCAAAAAATGACCATATTGTCCTATAAAAATGGTACGTTCTCGCAAAAACCCACTAATATGCCAAAATTCTCTACATATCCAAAAATCACTGATTCTTGACTTTTTATAACCATTTTATCATTCGCAAAATATTCGTGCAGACCTCCTGATGTTAACACAAATACATTGCAAACCTTCAAGTAAAGTTAAAATTATCGAAGAAATTCACAATATATTTGCGTGGACCTCCTTATGTTCAAATAAATATGTTTCAACCTCTTAATATGATTAAAATCACTAAGAAGATTCACAATATATTTGCACAGGCTTCTTTTTGCACAAACATGTTGTGAACATCCAAATATAGTTAAAATCACTAAAGAGATTCACAACATATTTGTATCAATCTCCTCACGTTCACACAAATATGTCGCAAACCTCTTACTATGGCTAAAAATCACAGAGGAGATTCACAACATATTTGTGTGGATCTCCTCACGTTTGTACAAATATATCATGAACCTTCGAATATGACTAAAATCATCGAAAAGATTCACAACATAGTTGCAAAAAAAAAACACAAGTATTTATATGAGTATGAAATCATACAACTATAAGATGTTGAGATATTTTGTGTGAATGTCGAAAGGTCCATGTAAATATCATATGAATATCCTTAGTTTGATTTTAATCTTGCAAAAGTTTGAAAAATATTTATGTGAATGATGATAGGTCCACCCAAATATCATGTGAAGCTCTTTTGACTGATTTTTTTCATAGGTTTGCAAGATATTTGTGTTGGCAGCTCCGCGCAAATATCATATGCATCTCCTTAGATTTTAAACCATTTGGAGGTTTGCAATATATTTGTGCAAACATAAGAAAGTTCGTACAAATATGTTGTGAATCTCCTTAGTGAATTTAACCATAGTTGAAATTTCAAAACATATTTGTGTAAACTCTTATAAGGTTCACATAAATATGTTGCAAATTTCTTCAGTCCAGGGATAACTTCAAGTCCAGACTCGGAACAATTTTTTTTTCAGATTATATCTACATTCGAGATCCAACTCATATTGTGGTTTGAACATGGGATAGCTTATCCGATCCAATGCTGGATCTGATGTCAGTGTTCATTTTTTTATTCTAGACCTGGACCTTTTTATCCAATTCACATTGTCATCTATATACAGAGTCCAATTTGTTTTCTCAGACCTGGATCTCTACATTAGATATCCAGGGTTCACTTATCAATCATTTATTATTTAGGATCCGTTCTTCAATTCTTATTTAATATCCAGGATCCATTTCCACCATATTATCTTGATTTGGGATTCGCTTCTACAAGCTCATCATTGATCCAGGACTTGGCTTACCCTTTTACTATCCAGGATCCTTTTTAAATGTCTTATCTTTGATCTAGGATTCGTCCACCATTTTTAAGCATGGGTCAGACTCATTGTCTGAGATCCAGATTCATTTGTCATTTGAAACTTTGGATCCAGATCCGAATTCATAACTTTCTTCTCATCCAAGTTTAAAATCTAGATTCAAAATTTGATCTTTCTACATTTTAATTCGAATCTAGTGCTTTTTCATTTCAACAATTGGTATTTTGAAATACCTTTTTAAAAAACAATGTGTACCAGATCTAGATCCAGATTGGATTTTGATTTGGGTTTTTGTCAGGTTCGAATTTCAAAATGGATCTTAGATTTCATTCACATTAGAAAGGACCCACCTAGGTGGCGTCACCTTTAAATTATTCTCCTCACTTTATTTTCTTATTTGTTTGTTATTTTAGATAACTAGTTGATTTAGGACTTTGTTTTTGTTTTTTATCTTTTAATTTTATCCTTTTTGTTTTTAACCTTTTAGTTGTTTTAAAATCAAATGTGGACCCCACTCAAATGGTGCCATATTTAAAGACTTCTAATTCATATTTTCTTTTTTTTGTTAGGTATTTTAATTAGATTGAAAAAGAAAAAGTGAAAAACACTCCAAATGTGGACTCTTCTAAGGAAGTTGATTTCTTCTGTTTTGCTAATTAGTTGCTAATTAGTTTCAACAAATGTGGGACACTAGAGAATCCCTATCCTCTTCCAATTTTCTCTATAAAAAGGACTCAAGGAGGATGTTCAAAGGGTCTCTCCTCTTGGTCTCTCTCTCCCTTCTTGATTCCCTTTTCTTTTTCTCCTCCTTCTTCCCTAAGTGCTGCCCCCTCACTACAAGAAAATTGTTAATTAGCGACGGAAATTTGCGATGGATTTTTTCCGTTGCTAATTAGCGATAGATTAGCTAGAGAAACTTTTCTTCATGAATCTGTCGCTAATTCACGACGGATTAGCGATGAAACAACTTTCATCGTTAATTCGTCGCTAATTAGCGATGGATTAGCGATATCAATTTTTTGTCGCTAATTCTTAATACAAGAACACCATTTTAGCGAAGGATTTAGAGAGGGAATTTTGTCGCCACTAATCCGTCGCTAATTAGCGATGGCTTAGCGACAAAATATATTTCGTCGCTATTTTGGTATTTTGATTTACGACGGCTTAGCGACGGAATAATTCTGTCGCTAAGCCATCGCTAAATGTCGTGTAAATCCCTAATCCCATCCCTCTTTCTCTTTTCTTGTTTCGCTGTCTTGCTCCCGCCCGCCGCCCTCTCCCTCCCGCCACCCGTCGGCCTCTATCCGGCCCCCACCGTCCATCGCTCGCCAGCCGCCGCTCCCCGTCAGCCTCCCGCCACCGCTCGGCGACGCGCAGGTAATTGCTTCCGTCGGCAGGGGGTTGACCCCCCCCCGCCGTGTTTCCGGAAGGGGGTCGACCCCCTTACATTTTCGGCATCCAGGGAGTCGACCCTCTGCATTTCCGGCTGGGAGTCGACCCCCTTGCGTTTCCAGCAGCAGGGGGTCGACCCCCCTGCGTTTCCGGCAGAGGGTCGACCCCCCTGCATTTCCGGTAGAAGGGGGTCCACCCCCCTCCGTTTCCGGCAGCAGGGGTCGCCCCCCCTGTGTTTTCGGCTGGGGGTCGACCCCCCTGCATTTCTGGCAGCAGGGGGTCGACCCCCTGCGTTTCCTGCAGCAGGGGGTCGCCCCTCCTGTGTTTTCGGCAGGGGGTCGACCCCCTGCATTTCGGGCAGCAAGGGGTCGACCCCGTTGCGTTTCCGGCAGCAGGAGGTCGCCCCCCCTACATTTTTGATAGGGGGTCGACCCCTTGCGTTTCCGGCAGCAGGGCGCAGGGGGTCGCTCCCCCTGCGTTTCCGGCAAGGGGTCGACCCCCTGCGTCTCCGACAACAGGGGGTCGCATCGCCCCTCTGCGTTTCTGACAGGGGGTCGCCCCCCTGCATTTTCGGCAGCACGTCGCAGGGGGTCGCCCCCCCTGCATTTCCGGCAGGGGGTCGCCCCTCTGCGTTTTCAGCAAAGGGGTCGCCCCCTGCGTTCTGTGAAACTGCATCTGCCTCATGTTTTTTTTTTCGGCAGGTGGTGACTTCATTTTAACACAGTGTTTTTTACAGATTTCTCAACGGAACTCGCTTGTGCCCCGCCACCCGTGGTAAGTAAGTGACAAAAACAATGCAAATCGGGTAAATACCCGTGGTGAGTAAGTGATGCAAGCGCATCACATGTTATTTAATTTATTGAATGTAACACTTTATTGTTCACACACTCACTTAGTTGTTGATATCTAGAACTGCTTTGTTGGAGTTTGGAGATCATGCTGAGCATGATTTCAATGTATGAATATGGAAGTGTTCTTATTTTTTGTGTACGGAGTCCATGCTAGGCATGGTAGTAGTTAGTGGGATATTGAAGTGTGTTTGTTGCAGGTACATGTTTGACATTTGTTTGATATGAATGATTTCGATATATTGCAATGTTTGATGCGATTGTATCCATGCTTGCATGTAGTTACTTTCAATTTGATTATGTCTTTCATGTGAAATTGTATACTGAAAACATGCTTCAAATGAATGTATCGTGTCATGAATAGTTTGCACATGAAAATATTAAGTTATCAATGCATACATCATAATTCTTGTGATTGTATGACATCATATATTGCATGATAAATTTGATATTTTCTTCATCACAGCATTCTGATGGTTCTCTTTTAACTGGTTAGGATACTATTCGTAACATCATATGACAAAATGACTGCAAACCGTGAATAGATGTACCGTAGGATAGTGGACAATGAGTTATCGCATGAATATATAGATGGTGTTGACAGTTTTATTGAATTTGCAACGGCAAGTATCAGTACAGTAGATCCCACAGGTCGAATTAGGTGTCCCTGCAAGATTTATAAGAATAATCGATTTGTAGAACCTCATGGCGTTAGACATCACCTATACAGAAAGGGTTTTGTGAGTGATTATCAGAACTGGACGTTTCATGGAGAAGAATTTAGACACGATTTTGATGCACGGGTGAATGTGGTACACGATAATTCATATACGAATTTGATATTTGATGCCGCAGGAACAGAACTGGGTTCTGCTATGAGTTCTAGTGATGTAAGAACTGTCATAGATGAAGAATCACCAAACGATGCAGCTAGTAGATTTTATGATTTACTTAGAGATGCTGATGAGCCACTTTGGAACGGTTGTGAGAGTCACACTATCTTGTCTGCAGTTCTTTAACTAATGAATTTGAAGTCCGAGTATAATTTGAGTCAATCATGTTTTGACCGTTTGTGCATGATTGTGAAGAGTATGTTGCCAAATATGAGAAATTGCCACAAAATTTCTATCATGCAAAAGTTATGGTCAACGCTCTAGGTATGGGTTACAAAAAGATTGATGCTTGTCTAAATCACTGCATGTTGTATTTCAAGGAGCAAGAAAACAATATATCATGCCCGTCATGTGGGCATCCTCGGTTCAAGCCAAAGACAAGAGGCAATGGTAGCACGAGATCAAAAGAAGTTTCATACAAGTCGCTCCGCTACTTTCCTATCACTCCTAGATTGCAACGATTGTATATGTCTTCAAGGACAGTTAAACACATGAGATGACACAAGATCACGCATCCTGTTGACGTTGAAGCTTGAAAGCAGTTTGATCGTACTCATCAGAACTTCGCAATGGAAGTGTGAAATGTTAGACTCGGTCTATGTACAGATGGATTTAATCTATTTGGGGGTAGATCAACTCCATACTCATGCTGGCCGGTATTTGTAACTCCATACAACCTTCCACCAAGCTTGTGTATGAAACGTCCAAATCTTTTCTTGTCTCTGTTGATCCCTGATCCGACCTTACCTGGCCAAAATCTTGATGTATATCTAAGGCCATTGATTGATGAACTAAAAGTATTGTGGGATGACGGTGTTACCACGTATGATGCCCACAAAAAACAAAAATTCAACATGAAGGTCGTTGTTCTATGGACAATCAGTGACTTCCCTGCATATGGTATGCTATCTGGTTGGAGCACACATGGGAGGTTGGCTTGTCCGTACTGCATGGAGGATTCCAAAGCTTTTAGATTGAGGCATGGAAGAAAGCCTTGCTGGTTTGAGTGCCATCGTCGATTCCTACCCAGCGATCATCCGTTCTGACGTCAAAAGAATGCATTTAAAGCAGGCACAACTGAAACAGAAGGTCCATCCTCAAGATTGTCCGGCATAGAGATTCTAAGAAGATTGCGATACTTTCCAGATGTATTAACAGATGCCCGCAGTCCTACACCTTTCCCTGGATTTGGGAAGGATCACAATTGGACGAAAAAATCTATTTTTTGGGAACTACCGTATTGGCCGACCCTATTGATACGACATAATTTGGATGTGATGCATGTAGAGAAAAATGTGTTTGATAATGTGTTTAATACAGTAATGAATATTAAAGGAAAAACGAAGGATAATCCGAAGGCCTGTATGGATTTAAAATTAATATGTAAAAGACCAGAATTGGAACTCAAAGAGTATAATGGCAAAGTACTGAAACCAAAGGCGAAGTACTTGCTCGGACCTGATCAAATAAAATATGTATGTCAATGGTTGAGACAACTAAGATTTCCAGATGGATATGTCTCTAACATTGCTCGGGCTGTGAAGATTGACGATGGACAGTTATATGGGTTGAAGAGCCATGATTGTCATATCTTTATGCAACGATTGATACCCCTAGCATTCCATGATATGTTAGACAAACCTATATGGGGGGTATTGTCTGAGTTAAGCGGATTTTTCAGAACATTGTGTGCATCGGAGGTCGTTGTATCAGATGTAAAGAATCTCGAGGACTCTGTCATCACCACTGTTTGTCTGTTAGAAAAGATATTTCCGCCAGCATTTTTCAATGTTATGGAACATTTGATCATACATCTGCCATATGAACTAAGGGTTGGTGGCCCTGTGCAATATCGATGGATGTACCCATTTGAAAGGTATATGTTTTTTTATATTTGTCTCTTTAATGACAGATATTTAAAATTTGAAATGTATATTCTTGTCAGATGCATGTTCGACCTAAAAAAAAGGTTCGTAATAAAGCAAGAGTAGAAGGCTCTATTTGTGAGGCGTACACTTTAGAAGAGATTTCAAATTTCTCATCTATGTACTTCGAACCTCATATTCCAACACGTTACACATGCCCGCCCCGTAACGATGATGGAGAACAAGTAATTGTAGCTGACAAGCTGTCGATATTTCAACCACTTTGGCATGCATTTGGTAGTTGCCGATCAAGGCTATTGACAGATCGAGAGCAAGATGCAGCACACATCTATATTCTTTTTAATTGCTCAGCGATCGACCCATACATCGAGTAAGTATATGTATATGCAACTGAATTATAAATCCTTTTATGTTCTATATGTGGATACATGGCTCGGTAATATAAGTATTTGTGGTTTGCAGATGATTTGATCTGGAGTTGCAAAGCGAAGTTTCACATCTCACTGATACAGAAGTACACAAAGAACGTGAAACTAAGTTTGTGGAGTGGTTGAAACAGTTGGTAAAGAAGCTAACATAAATTTTGTACTTATAAACAACACTAAGTTACTTAATTGATCATGATCACAATCATTGTTTATGTCTGTGCGTAGGTTAACCATGTGGTGTTAAAGATCAAGGAATATGTGATTTAGAAAATGGTCCGACCAAAGTTGTGCAATGCTACAACGGGTATATCGTAAATAGTTATCGATTCCATACAAAAGACTACGGTATAAACAAATCAACGATAAATAGTGGTGTGTGTGTCAAGGGTAGCAGCTATGGTGAAAATGAACATGATTACTACGGTGTTATAGAGGAAATAATGGAGTTGACTTACTTAGGCATGAATAACAGGGTTACGATATTCAAGTGTCATTGGTTTGATCAAACTGCAACAAGACTCGACAAAGCTTCAGGCATTGTGGAGGTGAATCATAAATCCAGGTTTGGAACATATGAACCATTCATATTAGCCTCGCAAGCTCAACAAGTTTATTATATTTCATATCCGAGTATAAAAAAGTCAGATAGAAATGAATGGTGGGCAGTTTGCAAGGTGAAGTCCAAACTATACCCCAAGTATGATCAGTTATAGGAAGATGAGTTAGCTGAAGACAGCGATTACTATCAATCAGATGATGTCTATGACTTCGCTTATGGTCACGATGTTGCGCATGATATGCATGTCATATCTCTATTGGCCGATGAAACATTCATAGAGGAATGTGATCCAAATAATGTACCAAGTGGATGGGCAAACAATGAAGAAGAAGAAGAAGAAGAAAGTCAAACTAGTGACGAGGAAGAATTCTCAAGCTAGTGAGCAAAATCGTATACTACAAACCTCTATTTAAATGCATTGCAGTACTTGATGTGAGTTGTATTGCAATACTTGGTGTGAATGATTAAAAATTTTATTTGAATGTATTGTAATACTTGATACGAATGATTCGAATGCAGTGCAATACTTGGTGTGAATGATTAAAAATTTTATTTGAATGTATTGTAATACTTGATACGAATGATTTGAATGCATTGCAATACTTGATGTGAATGATTTGAATGTATTGTAATACTTGATGCAAATGCATGAGTTGTATTGCAACACTTGATGTGAATGATTAAAAATTTTATTTGAATGTATTGTGATACTTGATACGAATGATTTGAATGCATTGTAATACTTGATGTGAATGATTTGAATTATTTGAATGTATTGTAATACTTGATACGAATGATTCGAATGCATTGCAATACTTGATGTGAATGATTTTAATTATTTGAATGTATTATAATTTATGCAACGAATGATTTGAATTATTGCAATACTTGATGTGAATGATTTGAATTATTTGAATGCATTGTAATACTTGATGCGAATGATTTGAATGCATTGCAATGCTTGATGTGAATGACTTGAATGCATTGTAATACTTGATGTGAATTATTTGAATGTATTGTATGACATATGTTATTTGTTAGAATATGGTTCGTGGAGGTTATAGTGGTCGCTCATCCAGTAGTAGTCAGGCTCAGCCTTCATCTTCACGGGCTCCTGTGATAGGTATATCATATAACTAATTGGATGCTTGATTAGTTCAAATGCACATTCTGAGAATTTCTAACGTATTTTTTTACAGATGATGTTGCGCCTGTACACGACCCACCTACACCAATTGATCACACAAGTCAAGAGCCAACACAGGAAACAGGGTCTTCTCAGGCTGGCACAAGAAGACTCATTCGAATAGTGTATATCGATAATCGACCGTAAGTATTTTGTTTTCAATTATTGCATATCTTATAAATATTTTATATTGATATTTACTGTGTAACAATTCATGTGCAGCACGAGGTTTGAGCCACAAGAAGTAGTACGGGAGATTAGGAATTCACTTCTTCAACATCTACCAGGACCGGTTGCTCAATGGAAAGAGTACCCAAAGGAGGTGTTAGACAGATTGTGGTCCTCATTCAAGGTATACAGTTGTTCCTCATAGTTAATGTGTTTCATATTTAATTTATTTAAGTAATGTCTACTAACTTTCTGAAAATATTTGAAGGTCTCGAATCGCTTCGCAACTACGGTGGAAGAAAATGATGCAAGGAAGGTGGTTGCCAATCAATTTGCAGACATGCTGCACACTATGAAGACTGCAGCAAAAAAAGCATCTGACATAGTAGATGATCCATTACTATGGAAGGGCCATGGTCCTATTACTATCAGAAGAGATTACTGGGATGAAATGTGCGATAAGTGGGCGGGAGATGCATTTAGAAATCGCTCTGCGAAGGCTGCACAAAATCGATCGAAGATGTCCGAAGCCCATCTACACATAGGTGGATCTAAGACATTTGGGAGCCACCTGAAGAAAATGGTAACTCATCAATATATAATATTAATTTTATAAGTATTGTTGCAAACTTGTGTACTAAATCTTTTGTCATTTGACTTCGCAGGAAGCAGAAAAAGGAGGCAGTGTACCATATAAGGATGTGTTTGTTGAAACACATAAACGGAAGACCACGGGAGTCTTCGTATCAGAGAAGGCGAGAACGACAATGGTATGTATTTATTCTATTAATAATCATTACAATATATATGCAAGTTATTATAATGTTATCATTAATTATTAATGAATACTTTAAACATTATTTTGTAGGAGGCATATGAGCAACAGATGATAGAGCGATATGGTGATGACGCTACTCAACATCCATCATTTGATCCTATAGCATGGGTGACTGCAGCAGGTGAACCCAAAAAAGGTCGCGTGTTCAGGTTTGGGAGTAATATGAACACTTCACCAGTTATTGCTTCTTCCAGTTACGGCTCACTGACTTTTTGCGCCGACATAAGCTCCAAGCAACAGACTATTCTTTTTGGTGATGATGTACACCAGATCGTTACGAAATCAGTGAATAACTACTTCAATGACATCGTCGCCCCCTTTCTCCGAAATGAGATCAACAATCTTGTTCTGAACAGGGGATCTTTGATTCCAGGTCCCTCTCAGGTATAATCACATATTCAGTTTTTTGTCTGCCTTAGAACACATATGAGCATAATCAAATCACATATATAACTTTTTACCTGCCTTAGAGCACATATGAGCATGATAGAATCAGATATAGAGTTTTTTGCCTGCCTTAGAGCACATATGAGCATGCTATAATAACATATAGAGTTTTTTTATTGCCTTAGAGCACATATGAGCATGCTATAATTACATATAAAATTTTTTGCCTGCCTTAGAGCACATATGAGCATGCTATAATCACATATTCAGTTTTTTGACTGCCTAAGAACACATATGAGCATGATAGAATCACATATAAAGTTTTTTTGACTGCCTTAGAACACATATGAGCATGCTATAATCACATATAAAGTTTTTTTGACTGCCTCAGAACACATATGAGCATGCTATAATCACATATTCAGTTTTTTGACTGCCTAAGAACACATATGAGCATGTTATAATCACATATTCAGTTTTTTGACTGCCTTAGCACATATACGAGCATGATAAAATCACATATAGATTTTTTTTATTGCCTTAGAGCACATATGAGCGCATAATCACATATAAAGTTTTTTTGCCTGCCTTAGAGCGCATATGAGCATGTTATAATCACATATTCAGTTTTTTGACTGCCTAAGAACACATATGAGCATGTTATAATCACATATTCAGTTTTTTGACTATTTTAAAACACATATGAGCATGCATAAATCACATATAGAGTTTTTTTACTGCCTTAGAACATATATCATTTATGATAGAATCACATATAATTTTTTTTGCTTTGCCTGCCTTAGAGCACATATGAGCATGCTATAATCACATATTCAATTTTTTGACTGTCTTAGCACATATACGAGCATGATCGAATCACATATATAGTTTTTTGCCTGCCTTAAAGCACATCTGAGCATGGTAGAATCACATATAGAGTTTTTCTAGCTGCCTTAGAACACATATGAACATGCTATAATCACATATTCAATTTTTTGACTGCTTTAGCACACATATGAGCATGATAGAATCACATATATAACTTTTTGCCTGCCTTAGAGCACATATGAGCATGATAGAATCACATATATAGTTTTTTTATTGCCTTAGATCACACATGAGCACATGATAGAATCACATATAGTATGTAATTTATTTCATTATATTTTGTTTATCAATACTGACTGTTCTTTTCTTGTGTAGGCTGCTAGCGATAATCAGCGTAGTGGAGCTGAAGGGACAGATAAAGACAATGAACAAGAAGACACACAAAATCTTGGAGATGATTAGAGAACTGTGTTGAAGAAGTTCTATTTTTTTATGTTTCCTAATTGTAATTGTTGAATTGTAAATAATTAAACTTGTTAATTTTAAGGTGGAACGATTAATTGTTGTAGATTCTTGTTATATGGAATTTTTGTATGGTTTGTTTTTTATTTACAAGAAATATAAATTGTACAGGAAATATAAATTGTACTGTTCTCGGTATTTAATTTTCAAATAATTTTTTTTTTAATTTTTTTTCGTGTTTGCAACGGATTAGCGACGAAACCATCCGTCGCTATTCATATAAATCTAGCGATGGCATAGCGATGGAAGTAAATCTGTCACCAAGTCGTGGTCGCCGTTTAGTATCGGCGGATTGGCGATGGAATACAGCGCTCGTTAGTCCGTCGCAATTAGCGACGAACCTGGCGACGGAATAAATCCGTCGCCAGTTAGCATCAAAAAATTCGCGACGTAAGCATACCGTCGCCTCATTGTCGCTACGCCTGTTAGCGTCGGATTAGCGACAGAATGTGGTCGTCGCTAATCTGCTGCTTTGTTGTAGTGCCTCTCCTCTAGTTCTTTTTCTTTTTGTTGCAGCAAGGGCGAAGAAAGGAAGGCCATCATAATCTTGGTAATCTCTCATCTTTTCTCTTTATTTTGTTATTTATTTTTAGTATAGATGTTGTGTTTTCTTTTACAGTTGTAAGAAGATTAAGATTCAACCTTTCACAGGTCGAATCCCTTCTTCCAATCGGCTACAACAAGATGAAAACCATGCTTCATTATTTTTCTTTTAATTTATGTGCATTATAAATCTGGATTTACTTCATATTTACATCCATATAGAATCAAGAACATTTAATCTTTTCTTTTTATGCATGTTTAGATTAGGTTTAATCTTGTCTTAATAGTGTATGTTCAAAAATCTTGATTCTGGTCTTCACATTTGCATCATTATTTTATGTATTTATTTGTATTGTTTCGTGCTAAAAAATTTATGAAATATAATTTCATATGTCTACGTGAATCTGGCCAAATTTTATTATTTTTTGGCACCTTTTGTCTAGTTTTCAAAAATCGAAACCGAAACCAATTTCTTGCACGGTCTAGCCACTATTCGCAGTCAGGGTCAACTTGATGGAGTCATATCGCCCTACTCGGAGATGAGTTTTCAGATCTGTAAAAAGTAACTTCTTCGTCTAAATGTCTAGTTTATTTTTAATGAATTTGGTAAATTTTCAAGTCCGTTTGATATTTTAGTTTATCCCAAAACCAGAACCTATTTTTCTACACTGTTAGGTCATTGTTCATAATCTAGGTCATCTTGTCGGGATCATATCTCCCTAACCGAAGATGATTTTCTGGATCCATAAAAAGGGATTTCTTCATTTTCATGTCTAGTTTATTTATAGAAGGTTTTATGATTTTTATATCTGTTTTATATTTTATTTAGGCCTAAAACCGTGGTAAGTACATAATATCTTGTTCTACAGCCCACTTCTACTTATTAATTTAATATATGTTTCTTGAGTATTAATTAAATCTATTTTTTTTATTGCATGCTATTTTTAGGGTTGTTAGGAGTGTTCATCTCCATTTTCAAAATTTTAGAAGGTCATTTGATATTTTATTTTGTTTTTTTTCAAGAACTGGTTTCCTACAGAATCCTATTCTATAGAATTAAGGGCAGATTTGACTTTTTCTTATTTATATTGTCGTTTTCATAATTAGTTTTTATAGTTTTTAAATTTTATTATATTTTTGATTGTGTCAAAGTGTTCTCCACCCGACTTGGTGTCTTTTTGAACTTGTTAGTCTTTCAAATTAGGCATACTTCAAAACCTGTTTTTAAAACCCTAGCATTTCAGGACTAATTTGGCAATTAGTCTAAATTTTCATGGGTATTTTCGTCATTTTACCTTCAATTTCAAAATTTTATTTTCTGAAATATGTTTAGTTTTATATTTTATTAAATCATGCATCATCATTTAGTTTTTTATGGATTTTGTTTTATGAACGCATGAAAAAAGCTTATTTTGGGAAAATCTATCCTTCAATTTCTAGATATTGTTGGATAAATCTCGAAAAACCTACATATTTTTACTAACATGTTTGCTGATTTTACAGAAGAGTTCAGGACTTTATTTTTCCTTTTTCTTTCTTTATTCTATTTTGTAATTTCTCAATGTAAATTATAATCAAAGACCAAAAATAGTGGAAATTTTCTTTATTCATGCATAGCTTAGGATTGCATAAGCATATTGTTGATTTTCTTAATATCAATTGCTATTGATTGTCATGCATATGCACATTTTAAATTCTACAATGGTGAAACACAAATGACACGTGCACCTTCTTTTAAAGGGTTAACAAACTTAGTGGAATTCATATTTATGGTCATAGTCAGAATACAAATGAAATTTAAGTTTTATTAACCTCTTTTAAGTTACAAAAGCCTAAACACGTAGGTTATTTTTCAAACTCATTTCATATTTCTAAAGTTTCCCAGATATTTTCTAAAACCCTCCTTTTAGAATATAATGAGATATATTTAAAATATATATTTATGGCCATAGTCATGGATATATGGCAAATTTATCTCACTTGAATTCTATAAGGCACAAAAACCTTTATTTATCAAAAGAGTTTTCTAAAATAAGGAGATTTATCAATGATTTTTCTAAAGTCTTTAAAAAAAAAATTCTATAAATTGCATCCATGCATCATTTAGACTTAGGTTGCATCATGCACGGGCTCACAAAGCCACACGCCCAATCATTTGATCCTTTTAAAATTTAATTTCAGAATATCTCAAAATATATTCCTTTCAAAGTATTTTTAAGAAGCTTAGGCTTGCATCATATTTTCATTAACTCTTTTTCAAAATCATGTCATGTGTGTTTAATTTCTTATGTGTATGCATTCTAGGACTTAGAATAATTTCTAAGACATTTGAGTAAACAAAGCGTATTATTCAATCCTTGGTTCAATTACCTCCGGTTAAGGCGCCAAGAACAGTTGAACCTCGTACCGACAGGCGAGTCTCATCTCTCAAGTTTTTCCCGTATTTTTTAAAACGGAGGTGAGTTTTCTAAAAAAAAACTTTTTAAAAGGTCAAATGCGAAAGTAAAATTTTGCATGATAACAGTTTTGGCGATCGTGATGGGATGTGTCTTAAAATTGATTCAACTTGTGCCTTGTCTTCTTTAATTGTCTAAGTTATTATTCTATAATGTTTGCCTTTATTTATGAACCTAGGAGCCTAGAATCTGACCTAGCTGACATTGGTGCATGTAGGCTTTGGTGTGATTTGGTAGGACTGATTGAGGAGGTCTATTCATGTTCACTTAGACCTAGGTTGCATATAACCCTCCTCAATCTAGTTGTTGAATGCAAACCTTGTATGCAAGCATATGCTCTCTTTTTATTTTAAGCTCTATCTTAGGCCCTATTGAATTAGAGCCCTCTGATTGTACATGATTAAATCATATTTATAAAATACCCCTACCCATTTTATCCTGGTCATCACGTTGTTGGGCTTTATTTCTGAACCATAGTTTTGGACTAAGCCCCACTACTCGACCACTTATCTGGGCTAATAGCCCCCTTGTTAGTACCATGGGCCATAGTCCAAGTTATATCGACAGGTGCTCAAGGAGTTTGAAGAGCCATACCCTTAGGAACCTTGGAGATATTTTATGCCATGTACATTGAGCCTTGGCTCAAGTATATAGGCATACCATAATTGGACACAGATGATCTGGAATCCCAGATTTATGATAGTAACCTACAAGCTTTTTTCAATATTTGCATATTAGAGTCAGCCTTTAAGGAGTGTTGTGTGTGCATCATTGTTTGTGTAGCTCTGTTGTGGTTTGGATTTGATTTTAGCATCCTTGTCAATTGTTTTTTGCATATGTTGTATGTTAGAACAATTTTTTTCAACATCCTGGGTGTCTTTTCTCAATTCCCTCTTTATTTTTAAAAACACAGGCGTGTATTTTTTCCTCCTTTTATCCTTGATTTTGACCAGATCTGATCCTGCCACATCCTATCTTCAATAAATCTTGTTTCCCCTTAAGATTATGTTGTCATCTTTTTCTAACCCTCGTCATTCTCCATTTCCAGTGTATTCCAATGGCATCCAGCCAAAATGATAATGTCTTTCCTGAGAGCCATATCTCATACGAGATAAGGAAAGGTCTTCTAGAGCATAAGATCCTAGACATTGGTCATTTTCTTCCTCGGTGGTACGACTCTTGGTACACCAACTTCTCTCATATGCTTTCAGACCATCTGAATGATTGTGGGTTGGAACTAGCATCGGTCGTGGGCAAACACACTATCAATGGCAATCTTATCCAAGCCCTAGTAGAGAGTTGGAACCCACATTTCTGCACCTTTTGGTTTCTGTGGGGTTCGGTGACCTTGCTCTTGGACGAGTTCACTGACATCATGGGACTACTTAAACCAGCTGGTTAGTTAGACAATTCCATAGAGCAACAATTCCTAATCAATATGGGAGAACTTGATCCCCGAGATGCTCTAGCCTAAATGACAGGACGTAGATCTTGGCCACTTATTGAAGAATGTGGAAACCAACATGTCGATCTGTTTGAGCTCTACCACCAGTATGGAACATATGAGGATGTCTCTACACTATCTAGAACTGCCATAGAAAGAATTCAACATGCTATGATTCTATGTACCGTAGGATTGATTTTCTTCCAGGATGGATGAAGATATGTGGATATCTGAACCGTTCAACTTTTACAAAGATGAAAAAATAAGCAGACCAATCGCCTCTCTATTGCCATGGCCGCCCTGACCTTTCTTTACTATGGCTTGACCCGCTTCACTCTTGGGGAGGTAGTCCTCGTGGAAGGGTGTACCTATGCCTTGCAATCTTGGTTTCTCCAACATGTGCCAACAAGAGCCAGTTTCTTTAGGTATAATAGAAAATAGCCATAACCTACCCTTCAGTATCGAGCCTTGATTGAGAGTCTGAATAAAGACGAAATCATTTGGAACTACTTCAACTAGCAGGAGTCACCTCCTCACTACACCTATGGGCACGACAAGTGTTATAGGTTGCTTGGGCCATTTTTCTATGTTATTTATCAGCTAAAGAGATGTGTCAGACAGTTCTCGCAGAGATAAAGGCGCATTGACACTCGTCTTCTCTGAGGCATCGTTCCAAAGTTTGATCCAAAATTCGCTCAGTGGTCGAGAATATACCATGATGCCAAACGTAGTTGGGGCTCTTTTGTCACTTTTTCTATCTTTCCTGGACCCAATGTGTCTTATAACTATCTAGAGTGGTAGGAAATTATCCACCCACCCTCCTTTTGTCCATAATTTTGTACTTTTGAATCATTCATTTAATGAAGTTCTCTTATTTTCTCATAAATCTTCTTGTCAAAAGACATCCTTTGTCAAAACAGCATTTTCATCATGGTTGACGACCTCGCCTAGGTAACAAAGTATCCTTTAATTCTTTATTATCCTTTAGAGAATAACAATGTAATTGTCACAATTTTATTGATGACCCAGTTCCTGATAATGGAACACGCTTGCTTAATTGTTAGTCTGATTACTATTAATTGTTTCTTCATTCTTTTCATATAATGCCTCCATTCTATTTATGTGGCATCTTCGCTTCATGGTTGTCAACCTTTCCTAGGTAACAAGGCATCCTTTAGTTGTTTATTTTCATTTAGGGAATAACAACACAATTGTTACAATATCAGTAATGACCCAGTCTCTAGTAATGGGATATCCTTTTTGCCAACCTGACTCTTGTTGTTTGTCCCTCTGTTTTGTTTGTACATTATATCTAGATTCTTACTTATTTCTTGTCTTTCCTACAAACATTTTTCAAAACTTCCTTTATGTCATCCTTTTTTTTTTCGTTCAACATCTCTTTCCTTTGCTATTGTGAATTTTTCAAAATTTTGCAAATATTCTCTTTTTGCTCTTGGCTCCATTTTCTGAGTAAATTGAGTCATTTCTCGCTCAAAACTCTAGTTTATTTCTCAGATTTACTGGAATCAGATTCATTCTCTATATTTGACTCAATTTCGGATCCAAATCCAACATCAAAATCTAAATATGAGCACTGTTATCCAAATTTCAAATTGAAATTATAAAAATATCAAAAATATCTTCTTAATGGCTCAGACTGTTCAATCGGTATCCATTTTGGATCCACCGTCCTATATTTCTCGATTCGAAGTCCAAAACTTGAATATCTCCTTAATTTTCGGATCCAAATTCCATTTAGGATTCCAGATTCAACTCCATCTTGGATGCCAGATTTCAAATCAAAATACATTCCAGATTTACAATCCAGTTCTATTTCCAATTCTTATTTCTAAGGCCAATTTCAAATCTGAATTCAAATTCAAAATCCTGTTTTAGGTCTTGAATTCAAAATCTCTTTTTCAAAATTGATTCTTAAAAATCGATCCAAATTCAAAGTCCATTCTGACTTTGAAAATTCATTCTTATTTCAAAATTCCAATTCTAAATTCCTTTTCTCTTCATCTAAAAAAATCTGATCATTCTGAGACCTGGGAATTTAAGTCTCTTCTTCCAGATCTATTTCAAATTCTGAGTTAGATTCAGAATCTAACTTTTTCAAACCAATTTCAAATCTTTGAATCATTTCTATTTCATAATCACTTGGAAAATCTCGAAATTTCTAAATTATTTTCTCAAAAGCATACATTTCTGCATTTGCATTGCACAAGCATGATTCTTTGTGCATTTAGACTTAGAATAAATTCTTAGATGATATTTTAGCAAAGCAAAAGACATAAATTTGATTCTTGGTTCGATTACCTCTGGTAAAGGCGCCAAGAATGGTAGAACCTCGTACCGACGAGCGAATCCCGTCTCTCCATTTTCCCGCAAATTTTCAAAATGGAGGCGAGTAATTTTAAAACATTTTCAAAATTTTGGTCAAATAAGACTTTGCAAAAGAATTTCTCTCTTCTTCCTTTTCTCATTTTCTCTTCTTTTCTATCTTTTATTCCTCTTTATAAGGGAATAGAGGCTAGAAAGGCCAAGAGAAGGAAAAGAGGTACGAGAAGAAAAAATTTTCCATGATCACAGGAGTTGGCGATGAAGAAGATTTTTGAAATGAAAATAAATTTTTTCAAAATCCACCGAAGACGAGTCCCATCACGGTCGCCAACTTCTGTGATCATGCAAAAAAATTTCTTCTCATTCCTCTTTTCTTTCTCTTGGCCTTTCTAGCCTCTATTCCCTTGTAAAGGGGAATAAAAGATAGAAAAGAAGAGAGAATGAGAAAAGGAAGAAGAGAGAGGAATTCTTTTGCAAGGTCTCATTTGACCAAATTTTTGAAAATGTTTTAAAATTACTCGCCTCCGTTTTGAAAATTTGCGAGAACATGGAGAGACGGGATTCGTTCGTCGGTATGAGGTTCGACCGTTCTTGGCACCTTTACCAAAGGTAATCAAACAAAGGATCAAATTTATGCCTTTTGCTTTGCTAAAATATCATCTAAAAATTTATTCTAAGTCTAATTGCACAAAGAATCATGCTTGTGCAATGCAAATGCAGAAATGAAATTTTGAGATTTTCCAAGTGATTATGAAATAGAAATGATTCAAAGATTTGAAATTGGTTTAAAAAAGTTAGATTCTGAATCTAACTCAGAATTTGAAATAGATCTGGAAGAAGAGACTTAAAATTCCCAAGTCTCGGAATGATCAGATTTCTTCAGATGAAGAGAAAAATAATTTAGAATTGGAATTTTGAAATAAGAATGAATTTTCAAAGTCAGAATGGACTTTGAATTTGGATCGATTTTTAAGAATCGATTTTCAAAAAGAGTTTTTGAATTGAAGACCTAAAATAGGATTTTGAATTTGAATTCAGATTTGAGAAATAGATTTGAAATTGGCCTTAGAAATGAGAATTGAAAATGGAACTGGAACTGGATTATAAATCTGGAATGTATTTTGATTTGAAATCTGGCATCCAAGATGGAGCTGAATCCGGAATCTGGAATCCTAAATGGAATTTGGATCCAAAATTTGAGAAAATATTCGAGTTTTGGACTTCAAATCGAGAAATATAGGATGGTGGATCCAAAATGGATATTGATTGAACGGTGTGAGCCATTAAGAAGATATTTTTGTAATTTCAATTTGAAATTTAGATAATGATGCTCATATTTGGATTTTGATGTTGGATCAGGATCCGAAATTGAGTCAGATATAGAGAATGGATCTGATTCCAGTAAATTCGAGAAATAAACTGGAGTTTTGAGCGAGAAATGACTCAATTTGCTCAGAAAATGGGGCCAAGGGCAAAAAAGGGAATATTTGCAAAAATTTGAAAATTTTGAGGTGTTCACAGCTATACTGGGGCATCTTTTATCATGAAACTTTGTTTTCACCCAGAACATCTTATGTATAGGCAGGATCGAGAGATTCTTTTGTTATCAACTTTCGAGACATCATGTCTTCTAATCAATTTTCTTTCCTGCCCATTCAGGATAAGGGATAATCCTGAGATCATCCATAAGAGCGATAGGGCTACCTATAAGGATTTATTTAAAATTCTGTACCCTTTTAGGTCAAAGGGGTGAAATTGAAAATTTTCATAAAATCTCCATCATGGACACAAAGAGCTTTCAAAGTACCGGTCCTTTTCTAAATGAACCTTTGGGTTGAACCTCTTTTTATCAAAACTAATTTTCACCGATCTTTTCTAAATCAACCCTCAGATTGAACCTCTTTTTATCAAAACTAGTTTCCACCAGTTCTTTTCTAAATCAACCCTTAGGTTGAACCTCTTTTTATCAAAAAACTAGTTTCCATCAGTCTTTTCTAAATCAACCCTCATGTTGAACCTCTTTTATCAAACTAGTTTTCTACCGGTCTTCTAAATTCAATCCGCGGGTTGAATCTTTCATCAAATACAACTTTTAAACTGGTCCTTTTCAATTCAACTTATGGGTTGAGTTTTATCAGATCTATTTTGTTTCAAAATTCAACCATTGGGTTGATCTTTTTATCAATTCCAATCTTACTCAAAAATTCAACGTGCGGGTTGAAACCAGTTCTCAAACTGACCTAATACTTTGATTATTTTTCACCTTTTGCAAAGGACCCTTTTTCTAGGGAGAGTATAAGGGAACTCGCTCCTTTTGCAACTACTTTCATTGTTTACTTTCGCAGAAACCCTTTTTTCAGGAAGAGTTTGAAGGGAACTCGTTTCTTTGTGAAGCTATTTGCAAAACAACTACTCTTTTATTTTACACAAAGAACCCTTTTTTCAGAGAAAGTTTCGACGGAAACTCGTTTCTTTGTGGCCCCTTTGTTAACTTATTTCATCCCCCCCTTCATAGAGGATCCTTTTTTCTAGAGAGAGTATGATGGAACTTGCTCCTCTATGATCACTTTCAACTTTTATTATTGGCCATTTTCAAAAAGAGAAGCCTAAGATTAAGAAGTTTTGACAAAAACTTAATTTCTCTTTAAAAGACCCATTTCTATCTAGGGAAAAGTGGAGTCTTCTTATTTCACACCCGTTCAGGTAAGCGGTAAACCTAAGCCTCTCTTTGGGGAAAGAGAGGTCCAACCTTCATTTTAGGGAATTCATCAATTTGATATCAAGTAATTCTTTTCGTAAAGGATAACAAGATTTGTTGCCAATATGTTACCAGGAATATTTGTCGATTTCAAAAAAAAAATAGACCTTGTTCATTTCAGCTAAATTTAGTTCATTTCATATGAGATGAGCTCATTTCTAGCTCAAATTCAATCCAATTGTCTTAGAGTCAGTCAGTTTCAATTGATTCTGTTCCCCTGTGTCTAGCTTGAGTTCATCAGGAGTTCAAGTGGTCCAGCTTCAATTCAAACTTGTTTTCTTATATTGTTGGAGTTCATTTTAGCTTAATTCAGCTCCTTTCAGCTAAAATTGAGTTAACCCTAGCTAGGATTTAGTTTATTTAAACTCTGGATTAGTTTATCTTAATTCAGTTGATCGTGGTTTTAGTTCAAACCCAGTGTTTTGCTCACTACACTATTCTTGGTTTTTACCTCACTGCATAGTAAATTTCTCACCATTTCACTTAGAATTGTGTCTGTTTTTAATCATCTGGTCTAAGAGTCTAGTCGAGATAGTGTTTTTAGTTCATCTGAGTTCAGAAACCTTAGAACCTCGTTCAAGCCAGTTCAAACCTTGTTTTCTAAGTGTCACACTTCACTCTACTTTATGCTCATGCCCAGGAGGGCAAAATCATTTATAATGTTGATCATTTCTATTCAGAGGGGTCGTTTGGTCAATTTTTAAGCCAGGGATAACTTCTAGTCCAGACTCAGATCAATTCATTTTCTGAGATTATATCTACATCCGAGATCTAAATCATATTGCGATTTGGACATGGGATACCTGATTCGATCCAATGCTGGATCTGTTGTCCAGTATCTATTTTTTTATTCTAGACCTCGACCTTTTTATCCAATTCAACTTGTTATCTATATCCAGAGTCCAATTTGTTTTCTTAGACCTGGATCTCTATATTAGATATCCAGGGTCCACTTATCAATCATTTATTATTCAGGATCCGTTCTTCAATTCTTATTTAATATCCAAAATCCATTTCCACCATATTATCTTGATTCGGGATCCGCTTCTGCAAGCTCATCATTGATCCAAGATATGACTTACCCTTTTACTTTCTAGGATCCATTTTAAATGTCTTATCTTTGATCCAGTATCCACCCACCATTTTTAAGCATGGGTCACACTCATTGTCTGAGATCCAGATCCATTTGTCATTAAAAACTTCAGATCCAGATCTGAATTCAGAGCTTTCTTCTCATCCAGTTTAAAATCTAGATTCAAAATTTGATTTTTCTAAATTTTAATTCGAATCTAGTGCTTTTGCATTTCAATATTTGGTATTTCGAAAAGCCTTTTTAAAAAACAATGTGTATTAGATCAAGATCTGGATTGGATTTTGATTTGGGTTTTTGTCAGGCTTGAATTTCAAAATGGATCTTAGATCAAATTCACATTAGAAAGGACTCACCTAGGTTGCATCACTTTTAAATTATTCTCCTCACTTTATTTTCTTATTTTTTTGTTATTTCAGATAACTAAAATTCCACTAGAGGGGGGGTGAATAGTGAAATATGAGAAAGATCGATAAAATAAAATAATTAAGCAATAAGGCACAACACATAAAACACAGAATTTATACTGGTTCGGTCAGTATCCAGACCTACATCCAGTCCCCAAGCAAACCACTTGAGCTTTCCACTATAACATCCGAGTCACCGGATAAATAGTACAACACCCTCTTCCTCAGAGGTCTTCTTCTCTCAACAGAGAAGAGGCACACCCTCTTCCACAGAGGTCTTCTTCTCACACCAGATAAGGACAACACCCTCTTTCACAGAGGTCTTATTCTCTCAACAGAGAAGGGCAACACCCTCTTTCACAGAGGTCTACTTCTTTCAACAAAGAAGGAATACAGTGAATAACAGAGTTACAATACTTCCTATAGAACCTTCAGAATGATATGAATGCACGAATGAAGGATTCTCAGAATGTTCTGTTTGTCACTCAGAGGATACTCTTTGTCAAAGAGCTGGACTTGACTATTTCTCTTTTCTTTCTTTTCTTTTTCTCTTTCTTTTTCAAGGCTCTCTTTTCAAATATCGAATAGGAATTTTTCTCGTTGTAAGCGCACACGTCTATTCCATTCCATTGTTTGAATAGTTTATTTGAGTGTGTTTATATAGCTTTTAAAAAGTAGTCGTTACATTTTGGAATTGTAACTTTTTGAAATGTGAAATGTTATGTCATTTCAAAAACATCTTTTAGAGAAGTTCGAGAATGTCTTTTTCCATAAAAGTGAAATAGAGGGTACACTAGTCGTTGTAATATTTTAGGTAATACATATTTTATGTAAAAAATCTATTTCTTACAATAGTACATTGAACGTTGGGTTATAGTTTTGTCTTTATTCTAATTAATGATTTGAGGTACATTAGTACTTCTTTGCTTTAAATGAGTGTAAGTACTATGAGTGCTTTGAGATATTTATTTGTACATAGTCATGTCAAGTGTTTTCTTTATGTTGTGTTTTTCAAAGTCTCCAGAGAGAATGAGGACCAAAAGAAGGTCGACATTCTTTGAGAAGGATTTTAACAAGGATTTGTTACAGGAGGTATTTAATGCTTTGTAAAGAGAATGATGACTTCAAGTAAGTCGACATTCTATGGTTTTGTAAAAAAGGTAACTAGAGTCCTTTCAAAATATATTTTATTTGTTTTTCTTTTGTGTAGCCGATTTATGTTTTTGTCTTTTTCTTATATTAAAAAACATTTCTTTAAAGAAGGTAACTAAAGTCTTTTCAAAAACATATTATATTTGTTTTTCTTTTGTGTAGCCGATTTATGTTTTTGTCTTCTTCTTATATTAGAAATAATTCTTTAAAGAAGGTAACTAGAGTCTTTTCAAAAACATATAATATTTGTTTTCTCCATGTAGCCGATTTTATGTTTTTGTCTTTTTCCTACATTCCTTTTTTCATGTTGTCTTGTATATAGTATAAGGTACAATTATTACATGACAAAATGTTTTTTTCATAAAAGGTTGTAAGAAGGTACAATTATTAGTTTTCAAAAAGGAGCTTTTTGAAACTATCGTATACTTTGATGATATAGTGTTTATGAATGAGTATGTAATATGCAATATGCAAGTTCCTGAAGGTTCTGTTACATATGACTCTAAAGAAGAAAGAAGTCTTCAACTTGAGGTAGCCGATCTCTTCATTTGAACTTTAGGAATGCATGGCTCATCAAGCTTTTTCTTCAAGGAGTATGATTGCACCATATTTGTACTTGAACAGGAAGTCTCCATCCTTATTGGGTGAGATATCCTTGCATCAAATACTCGTTAGATTCATGGCAAAACATATTCAGTCATAATATAACATTTTTCAAGAGGACATATTATCATATCATATAAAATCAAATGAGACAGTGTATCATATTATGTGACATCAAAACAGAGTTTCTCAACAATAACTAATTGATTTAGGACTTTGTTTTTGCTTTTTATCCTTTTTGTTTTTAACCTTTTAGTTGTTTTAAAATCAAATGTGGACCCCACTCAAATGGTGCCACATTTAAAGACTTCTAATTCATAATTTATTTTCTTTGTTAGGTGTTTTAATTAGATTGAAACAGAAAAAGTCAAAAACACTCCAAATATGAACTCTTCTAAGGAGGTTGATTTCTTCTATTTTGCTAATTAGTTTCAACAAATGTGGGACACTAGAGAATCCCTATCCTCTTCCAATTTTCTCTAGCAAAAAGGACTCAAGGGAGACGCTCAAAGGGTCTCTCCTCTTGGTTTCTCATTCCCTTCTTGATTCACTTTTCTTTCTTTTCTCCTTCCCTAAGTGTCGCCCCCTCTCCTCTAGTTCTTTTTCTTTTTTTAAATTTATTTTGTAGCAGCAAGGGTGAAGAAAGGAAGGCCGTCATAATCCAGGTAATCTCTCCTCTTTTCTATTTATTTTGTTATTTATTTTTATTATAGATGTGTTTTCTTTTACAACCGCAAGAAGATTGAGATTCGACTTTTCATAGGTTGAATCCCTTCTTTCAATCGGCTACAACAAGATGAATACCATGCTTCATTGTTTTTCTTTTAATTTATGTGCATTATAAATCTAGATTTACAACATCTTTACATTTATATATAATCAAGAACATTCAATCTTTTTTTTTTTTCCTTTTTATGCATGTTTAGATTAGGTATAATCTTGTCTTAATAGCCTATGCTCAAAAATCTTGATTCTAGTCTTCATGTTAGCATCATTAATTTATGTATTTATTTTTGTCGTTTCGTGTTGAATTTTTTATAAGATGTATTTTCATATGCCTACGTGAATCTGGCCAAATTTCATTATTTTTCGACATAATTTTGACCTATTTTCAAAAATCAAAACTAAAACCTATCCTCTGCACCGTCTGGCCGCTATTCGCAGCTAGGGTCAACTTGACGAAGTCATATCTCCCTAACCAAAGATAATTTTTTAAATCCGTAAAAAGTGACTTCTTCGTCTTCATGTCTAGTTTATTCTTGATGAATTTGGTAATCTTTTAAGTCTGTTTTCTATTTTATTTTAGCCGAAAACTAGAACCTATTTTTCTGCACAGTCAGGTCATTGTTCATAATCAGGGTTATCTTTTCGGGGTTATATCTCCCTAACCGGAGATAATTTTTCATATCCATAAAAAGAGATCTATTCATTATCGTGTCTAGTATATTTTTGGAAAGTTATGTATTTTTTCATATCAGTTTGGTATTTTATTTTTTCCTGAAACCATGACAGGTACAGAATATCCCGTTCTGTAGCCCGCTTCCACTTGTTAATTTCATTTTTTTTTAGTATTTATTAAATGTGTTTTTTTTATTGCATGCTATTTTTAGGGTTGTTATAAGTGTTCATGTCAATTTTCAGAATTTTATAAGGTCATTTGATATTTTATTTTGTTATTTTTCAAGAACCAATTCTCTATTGAATCTTGTTCTGCAGAAATAAGGCCAGATTCAACCTTTTCTTGTTTATATTATCATTTCTATAAATAGTTTTTATAGTTTTAAAATTTGATTATATTTTTGTTTGTGTCAAGGTGCTCTCCACTTGATTTGGTGTCAATTTGAACTTATTAGCCTTTCGGATTAGGCATACTTCAAAACCCATTTCTAAAACCCTGGCATTTAAAGACTAATTTGTCAATTAGTCTAATTTTTTAGGAGTATTTTGGCCATTTTACCTTCAATTTTGAAATTTTACTTTTTGAAATATGTTTAGTTTTATAGTTTATTAAATCATGCATCATTATTTAGTTTATTTAGGGAATTTGTTTTATGAACGCATGGAAAAAGCTTATTTTGAGAAAATCTATCCTTCAATTTCTAGATATTATTAGATAAATCTCGAAAAGCCTATATATTTCTACTAACATGTTTACTGATTTTGCAGGAGAGTTTAAGACTTTATTTTTGCCTTTTCATTCTTTATTTTATTATGCAATTTCTCAATTTAAATTATAATCAAATACCAAAAATAGTAGAAGTTTCATTTATTCATGCATAGCTTATGATTGCATAAGCATATAGTTGATTTTCTTAATATCAATTGCTATTGATTGTCATGCATATGTACGTTTTAAATTCTACAATGGCAAAATACGAATGGCACGTGCACCTTCTTTTAAGAAGTTAACAAACTTAGTGGAATTGGTATTTGTGGCTATAGTCAGAATACAAATGAAATTCAAGTTTTATTAACCTCTTTTAAGTTGCAAAAGCCTAAACACTTAGGTTATTTTTCAAAATCATTGCATATTTAAAAAGTTTCCTAGATATTTTATAAAGCCCTCCTTTTAGAATCTAATGAGATATATTTAAAACATATTTGTGGCCATAGTCACGGATATATGATGAATTTATCTCACTTGAATTCTATAAGGATAAAACATCCCTTTTTATCAAAAGAGTTTTCTAAAACAAGGGGATTTATCAATGATTTTTTTTAAGTCTTTAAAAAAGGAATTCCTATAAATTACATCCATGCATCATTTAGACTTAGGTTGCATTATGCATGGGCTCACAAGGCCACATGCCCAATCATTTGATCCTTTTAGAAATTCAATTTTAGAATATCTCAAAATATATTTCTTTCAAAGTATTTTCAAGAAGCTTAGGCATGCATCATATTTCCATTAACTCTTTTTCAAAATCATGTCATGTGCGTTTACTTTCTTATGTGTATGCATTCTAGGACTTAGAATAATTTCTAAGACATTTGAGTAAACACGGTGTATTGTTCAATCCTTGGTTCAATTACCCCTAGTTAAGGCACTAGAAATGGTTGAACCTTGTACCGACTGACGAGTCTCATCTCTCAAGTTTTTTCTATATTTTTTAAAACGGAGGCAAGTTTTCTAAAAAAAAACTTTTCAAAAGGTCAAATGCAAAAGTAAAATTTTGCATGATAGTGTACACAACTATAAATAACATAGTAGTCTCTATGTCAAAACAATCCACATGATTTCTAACTCAATCCTATCACAATACCAACCCCAATCAAATATCATCTCTATAGTAACAAAACCCAATTAGTTATTTCTTTTATATTCTATTATATCTTCCATGTATGTCATATAAGTTTGTGATGAGATTTTATAATTCATTATTAACATAGGTTTTTATATACAAGAGACTAATAGATTGATTTTTCGGCAATGGCTGGAGTCCCCAAATTAAATGGCTGTCTTTGTGGACAAAGATGCTATATATTAGTAGGTTTTTGCTACTTAACGTGGTTTGCTACACTAGGGTTAGAGTATGTTGAATCACAGGAGTCGGCAAAGAAAGGTCATCAGGATGGGGAGGGTTGATGAGGAAGGCAAGGGCATGAGAAGGAGTGAGAAGGCTAAAACGTGGGAGGGTGAGGGAGAGAGAAATACGTGAATGGAGATGTTAGAGAGGTTGAAAGAGATAGGAAACTAGTGGCATGGAATGTGGGTTAAAGAGGGGGAGAAGATGGATAAGGCAAAGGGTGGTTTAGGGGACTATCTCTAGATAACTCTAGAGTCTTCTCCTTCCAAGAAAGGAGAACTATCCTAATGAAAAATTAGACCAAGAAAGGCAAAAAAGCCTCTTAGAAGACAATTTTTATTCAGATAATAACCAAATGCTAGATTACAGGATTCTTTTATAGAAAAAAAGAAAATTCAAATATTCAAATGAGAGGCCCAGGCTGGCTGGTTGTATCCAGGAGAGATCTTCTCTCCTCAATTTCTATTTTCTCCTAAAAGTGCATAAAACCTATTGGAGGACAAAAATGCCTCGATAAAGCATGTTAGTTTGAATTTATGCTTGAATTGCCTTTACCTCTCCTTTCTAATGCCTATATTGACCCTCTTATTTATAATGGTCTAAATTATCCATTATCCTAAACCTTATTTCCCATACACCCACATGGATCAGCAGACCCATTTATCTAACAAGGATATCCAAAACTAATTAAAAATATACAAAAATAATACAATATGAATGTCTTGGGTCAAACTGTTGTCAATTCTACTTTCTTCAAAATGGCCTTCTCCTCAAGGTTAATAATTGGGGATGTCTACCCAATTACTGGGTTCTTCATATCCTCCTAGATCAAATATCAATGTTGACCCATCTTTCCAGTTGTACCAGCAACTTCTTTTCTTTATATAGTCCATCATCTTTTAAGCCAAGGTGTCAGGTAGTGATCTTCTTATATTGGACTAGTTTCTTTTTTGGACATGTTGCCTCAAGTTCCAAGGTTCTTTCAATCTTTTCATACTCCTTCCTGATGTTTATTGTTGATTGGTTGAGTTCCCTACTTTTTTCTTGAAATAGAAGTATGGGTGTTCTTAAGAACATCTTTATTATAGGTTTGTAAAGAGTTTGACCTCCTTGGATTTTCACATTTTCATCCCTTTTTTTAAATTTCATAGCCAACTTCTAAAAATCTCACAAAATTAGACTCAGGTTTGTAGCTAATAAATCCCTAATACGAGATAAGCTCCCATGGCAGGAAGCATGAAGGCATCCAAATTGAGGGTGGTGCCTTGAACCATGATTTTCAAATTGTAGCATTTTGCTTGGCACTATAATTTGCTTCTATTTCCTACTACTACCTTAAATGGGTTGTAGAAAGTAGTTGGGCACTTGATCTTTTTTATAACTTGAGTATGAAGAAAGTTGTGTGTTCCTCCTGTGTCTGTAAGGATAGATATTGGGGTGCCTTTGAGAGTACACTAGGGTGAGATTATGTTGAATCATAGGAGTCGGCCAAGGAAGGTTGCCATGATGGGGTGTTAATAATAGGGATGTGCATTGGGCAGGTGCTGGGTAGAGAGAGGATGTTAGGGTCGTGTGAGTTCTGATGAGGAAGGCAAGGGCATAAGAGGGTGATAGGAGAGAGGGAGTGGGAAGGCTGAAACATGGGAGGGTGAGGGAGATAGATAGATACGTGAATGAAGAGGTTAGAGAGGTTAAAAGAGATAGGAAACTAGGTGGCATGAAATATGGGTTAGTGAGAGAGAAAAGATGGATAAGGCAATGGGTGGTTTAGGGGACTCTCTCTGGATAACTCTAGAGCCTTCTCCTTCCAAGGAAGGAGACCTATCCTACTGAAAAAGTAGGCCAAAAAAGGCAAAAAAAACCTCTTAGAAGACAATTCTTGTTCAAATGATAATTAAATGCTAGATTACAAGAGCCATTTATAGAAAAAAGAAGCAAATTCAAATATTCAAATGGGAAGCCCAGGCTAGCTGTCTTTGTCCAGGAGAGATCCTCTCTCCTCAATTTTCATTTTCCCCTAAAAGGGCATGAAACCTAGTGGAGGACAAAAATGCCCCCATAAAGCACATTAATTTGAATTTATGATCGAATTGACCTTGCCTCTCCTTTCTAATGCCTATATTGACCCTCTTATTTACAATGGTCTAAATTATCTTAACTCTTATTCCCCATACACCCACATGGATCAGCAGACCCATTTATCTAACAAGGATATTCAAAACTAATTAAAATAATACAATATGAATGTCTTGGGTCAGACTATTGTCAATTTTGCTTTCTTTAAAATGACCCTATCCTCAAAGTTAATAATTTGGGATGTCTCCCCAATTGCTGGTTCTTCACATCCTCCTAGATCAAATATCAATGTTGACCTTTTCTTATAGTTGTACCTGTAGCTTCTTTCTTTACATAGACTATCATCTCTTAAGCTAAGGTGGCAGGTAGTGATCTTCTTGTATTGGGCTTGTTTCTTTTTTGGACATGTTGCTTCAAGTTCCAAGGTTCTTTCAGTCTTTTAATACTCTTTTGTGGTGTTTATTGTTGATTAGTTTAGTTTTCTACTATCTTCCTGAAGTCAAAGTAGGGGTGTTCCTAAGAACATCTTTACTGCAGGTTTGAAAAGAGTTTGGCCTCCTTGGATTTTGGCATTTTCATCCCCTTTTTTAGATTTCATAGCCAACTTTTAAAAATCTCACAAAATTGGGCCCAGGTTTTCAGCCAATGCATCCCTAATACGAGATTAGATCCCTCGATAGGAAGCATGAAGGCATTCAAATTGAGGGTGGTGCCTTGAACCTTGATTTTCAAACTCTAGCATTTTGCTTGGCACTATAATTTGCTTCTATTTCCTACTACTTCCTTGAAGGGGTTGTAAAAAGTAGTTGGACACTTGATCTTTTTGGCAACTTGAGTACGAAGAAAGTTGTGTGTGCCTCATGTGTCTATGAGGATGGATATCGGGGTGCCTTTGAGAGTACCCAACACTCTCATGGATTAGGGCATGTTCACCCATGTAAGAGCATGAAGTGAGATTTCTATCTCATCTCCGAGTGGATCCTCGTTCTCAAATGTCTCTTCCTCTCCTTTCTCACCATCATTATTTTCATTATCACTATTTGCCAGATACAAATGCTTGGTTTTACATGCGTGGTTGTGATGCCAAAGTTGATCACAATGGTAGCACAACCCCTTTTTGTGTCTTTTAACAATGGCATTGAAGGACAATTTTTTGTACTTTTATATTTATAGAATTAAGATAAGGCTTTGAAGTGGGCTTGGACCCACTAGTGTGAACTACTATGCTGCATCCGCTCATATAAGGAGGATGAGTTTGGTTATGGTGAGATATGGATATGAATTCAATTTGAATGTTGTTGGACCCTTGATTCTGCAACTTCTCCTCTGCTAAGTGGGCATGCTAGAAGCATTCGAGGACACTAGTAAGGTGATTGTCTTGCACCTTGATCTAGAGTTTGTAACAAAGGCCTATGATAAAAGTCCCAATGAGAGCTTCTTGGGACCAATCAAACACCAAAATGTTGAGCCTTTCAAACTCGGCCGGGGGCTCCATTACACTACCAATTTGTGTCAATTTAGACAACCTTACATTATAAGTCATGTATACAGAAGTACCAAATCAAAGTATAAATGCACATTGGTACGTCAAGGTTCTCTTTTAACCAGTGATACCAGCCCACTGCATCTTCCTCTAGATGGATGGAGGTGATGGAGACATTTTCTATTTTTGGGGTTTGCATCACTCAAAAATAATGCTCAACCTTGAAGTTCCAGTTGGTTGGATCCTTGCTAGTGAAGGTGAGAAATTTGAGACAAGGTTGCTTCATGTGGTTCCCCCATTGGCATGACCAAGTTGTTGGTCAAGGAACCCTCCAAATGCTCTATTCCCTTGGTAATTCAAGAATTTGCTCATTCTTGCATCGAATTCCTTAATTTTATTATTAATCTCAGTCTGTAGCGCGTCTACGAGGTCTTGGGCTCCATGAGTCACCATGACTACAAGTTAAGTGTTGTCTCCCTATAGGATGGATTGTTGTCGGTTAGAGATTCAGGTAGTGTAGAAGGTTAGCCATGGGTTTAAGGTTGGTTTTGGGTTTGGTCTTCTCATCAGAGGTATCATGTATGAAAAAAAATAGGATTTTTTAAGGTTTTTGTATGCTGAAAGTAATTTATTTCTGAGCTAGGTCAAGATGTTATATGTTCAGTTTCTAGGTTTAGACAAGGTTAAAAGATTGGACTAGATCTCAGAGATCCGAACAAATTTTTGATATCTATAAAAGGAATTTGAATGCTAACAAATATGGTTTCCTATAGTAAAATTTTTAGGATTTATTGTTATAGGATTGGGTCTCAGAAATTTTTTAAAGTTACAAGATGTTAACAATTTAGGATCTAGATGTTGGATCTAACAGGGTCAGATAAAAAGACAATATCTACAGATAGGGATCTTATTTTTTGTCTAGGACAGGTAGGACTAACTAAGGTAAATTTTTTAGGACTGTCAAACTATACGAATGAATTTTTGAAGATTGAACTTAGATGCAGGCATGAGTCAATCCTTCCTAAGAATAGGCGAAAACTTGGCCTAACTTCAAAAAGTCAAATCAAAGTCACTAGAGGTCGAATTTGAATGATTTTAAGTTTGATTTGGAAGTACCAAAAATATAGAACATGATCTCAAAGTTGCAAATAATGACTACATAACATGATAGATCAAACACCATAAAGTGTTATATTTGAATCAGATTGGCACCCTTCAACACCTCTGGTCACTGATAGATCACCTTCTCTTAGGTGAGGATATGGAATCTCATGTTCTAAAGAGGTCAGAGATATATGCCTTACCATTAGAAGGATCAAAGAAGGGATATAGAGGTGGAAATCATCACAATTGACTATCACATGTGTGAAATTGTGAAGGGCTTGGGCCCTTGTTGCATAAGGCCATTTCAGTTGAGAGAAAGTCTTCAGGATCCCATGATGGACTTGCTCTGTTACCAAATGTTAGCTACTCAAGGTGATTTTATACATTGGGGTCAGAGTATGGTGGATCATAAGAGCCAGCCAAGGATGGTCGTCAGGATGGGGGTGCGATAATAGGGATATGCAGGGGGAAGGTGACGTGCAGATTGAGGATTCTAGAGTTGTGTGATGCTGATGAGAAAGGCAAGTGCATGAGAGGGTGATAAAAGCGAGGGAGTGAGAAGGTTAGAATGTGAGAGGGTAAGGAAGAGAGAGATGTGTGAATAAAGAGGTTGAGAGAGATAGGAATCTAGGTGGCATAGAATGTGGGATAGTGAGAGAGAAAGAGGAGATAAGGCAAAGGGTGGTTTAGGGGACTCTCTCTGGATAACTTCAGAGCCTTCTCCTTTCAAGGAAGGTGACCTATCATATTGAAAAAGTAGGCCAAGAAAGATAAAAATACCTCTAAGAGGATCATTCTTATTTAGGTGGTAATCAAATGCTAGATTACAAGATCCTTTCATAGAAAAAGAGGCAAATTCAAATGTTTCAAATGGGAGGCCCAGGTTGGCCATCCCTATCATGGAGAGATACTCTCTCCACACTTCCCATTTTCCTTAAGAGGGCATGAAACCCAGTGGAGGACCAAAATGCCCCCATCAAGCATGTTAATTTGAATTTGTGCATGAATTTCTCATGCCTCCTTTCTAATGCCTCTACTGACCCTCTTATTTGCAATGGTCTAAATTATACCTTATCCTAATCCTTATTTTCCATATACCTACATGGATTAGCAAACCAATTTATTTAACTAGGATATCCAAAACCAATTTAAAAACACTAAATAATACAACATGAATGTCTTGGGTTGGGTTGCTATCAATAGGTCTTGATAGAGACCAATCAACTTGTTTAAGCCCCACTTAGGGTTGTTTGAAAAAGGCAAATGAGTTGAGCATGAGCACCAAGCCTAGGTTTGGCAATATAAACAAGCTGAGTTTGATCATGTAACCAGACTCGATTAACCATGGTAAATCCCATTAAACTCATTTCATTTGTATATAGGTGACATTGATCACAAAGTCTACACATAAAAAAGGCAACTCTAATAGATAGGGTGTTGCATTCATTCACCACAAGGGGGTTTAAATCATGCCCTTTCAAAGTTTTCAAAAACTTACTCAAGCTTTCTAGAGTTTGGTCCAAGTGTGTGGCTTGCGCTCGAGCCTTCTACATTTTAGACAAGGAGTCTGTCAAGGCCTGTGGAGAAAGACAAATTTTAATTATTTAAACAAGCTGCTTCTCAATTAGTGCAACTATATGCACTAACCCAAGATTCGATCAACTGAATGACAAGAAGTGAAGAGCACATACTTCATGATTCTTTTAGCAACTTCAAAATGTGGTTTTTGTGGTTCTCACATAAACCTACTAATAAGTCCAACTTAGAATGCAATGTCAGATCTTGTAATGGTCAAATATAAAAGACTACCACTAAGAGCCTGATAAGGTTGAGGATCAAGAAGTTTTTCATCTTCATGCCTTGACTTCAAATTTGGATTAAGAGTAGTTTAACATGGTTTTCCCCTTTCCATCCCAAATCTAGAGATGATTCTTTTAGCATAACCCTTTTGAGATAAGAAAACCCCATCCTTCATATTTTCTACTTCCAAGCCAAGAAAATGACTTTGTTCACCCAAGTCTTTCATTTCAAAACGTATTGATAGCTCATCTTGAAGCTTAACAACTTCTCTATCATCATTATCAATTATGATCATGTCATCCACATATAATAGTACAATGACATGCAAATTCTCCTGCTTATTAACAAACAAGCTGGAATCAAAGTTAGAAGTGATATAGCCACAAAAATATATGTACTTAAAATTTTTTCCATATCAAGCTCTTAGAGCTTGATTTAGGCCATACAATGCCTTCTTAAGTTTGAAGACAAAGTATGGATGTGTACGAGACTTATATCTGGGTGGTTGTTCCATAAAAATATCTTTGTCAATCTCACCATATAAAAAAACTTTTTTTACATAAGTGTCTTCTTCAGAAGCCTTTTTATTTCTCTTTCCCTGTCCTCCTCTCAGAGACACGGTGGATAGAATAAGTTGGAGGGTTTTTTTTTTTATGTAAGGTATTCGGTGAGATTTTGATATCGGGCCCTATGTCCAGCCGCAATTAGTTTTTTTCCATATGGTACCCTTTGGGGATGGAGTCTCTTGGCATGAGGATCTACCTTTGCATGGCTTTAGATGCAAGGAAAATTCAAAACTGATTCATTTTTAAAAGCCAGGGGATTTTATTGAGCGAGAAAATGTAGGATGTGAGGTTTGGAAGAGGAGTCAATTGCACATCTATTTAATGATTGTCGTCTTTTATGTAATACAAATAATTTTGTATGGGGTGCACCAAATGAGTAGATGGCACTACAAGAAATTACTTTTTTACTAGCGTGCCTCCTATGGAGCGCTAGAAAAGAATCATGTTTACTAGCGTGAAATATGCTCACACCAGTAAAGAGGTACATTATACTGGCGTGACATACATTGTGTCAATATAACATCTTTATTGGATCAACTATTTTTTGTGCCAGTGAAGTAAACATCTTTACTAGCGCAAAAAAAAAATATGTGAGTGAAGTAAAGATCTTTACTAGCACGAAAAAAATCATGAAGTAAACATCTTTAATGATGAAAAAAAATCATGCTAGTTAAGGGTTATGTTTAAAAAAAATAAAAAGAAAGGTTAAAGAGATATGAGCTCTCTCTCTCTCTCTCTCTCTCTCTCTCTCTCTCTCTCTCTCTCTCTCTCTCTCTCTCTCTCTCTCGCGCGCGCGCGCACGCGCACGCGCGCGCCCGCCCCACTAAATGATGAATCTTTTAGGGAAAATGCAAAAGCATGTGTGTCATTCTCGACATGATCTAGTGGGATCTTCGTGAGAGGTGCAAACTCAAATGGCCAGATTAAGAACTATCTTAGATTGACCTTCCATAGTTTGGAGGCTCATGAATTTGATGCTTCCGTTTCTATTATTATTACCCCATATTCCTTCTTTCTTGGCATTAGGGGGACATCTCGTCCCCAGCTCATGTACTACTATTATACTATGTTTTTAATGCTCATGATACTTTGTTTTCTCTAAAAAAATGATAAGCTGCTAAAGAGATCACCACCCAAACAAATGTCATTTTATCCGCGGCTAAAAATTCTTCATAGTCTTCTCCATGTTTTTTAGAAGAACCTTCGGCAACAAACCTTGCTTTAAATCTATCCATGGTTTCATCTGGCTTGTGCTTTTGAGTAAACCCAGGTGTCACATCTTTGGGCTTAGGTACAAACTCCCAAGTTTCATTTTTTAAGAGAAAAGTTATTTCTTTATCCATGACAACATCCCACTTTTTATTTCTTCTTGCTTCATCAAAGCAAGAAGGTTCACACTTGTCATCGAGGCTAGATAGGAAACATGAATGCAAAGTTATGCAATTTTCATCTCTATACCAAGCTGGTAGTATAATTTGCCTCTTAGATCGTCTAAGAGGTTGAACATTTTGCACATCATTAACAGTGGCTTGCTCTCCCTGCCTGCATGAACTTGAACTCGTCTTTCTTTGTCACTTTGGTCCCCTCATAGAAGAAGAAGGTTCATTGGATGTAATGGGAGCATTTGGAGTCATTGGCAAGGTAACATCTTCAATTGGCTCAACTTGAATACTAACTTTATTATCCACCCCACAAATGAGTCAAATATCTTGTTTATAGTAACAAGTTACTTTATCAAAAACATCTCTAGAAACATTGAAATTATGAGTTTTTGGATCCATACAATTTCATCCTTTCTTTCATCATAACCAATAAAGATGCACTTTCTTGACTTAGCATCCAATTTGATTCTCATTTCATCTGACACATGAACATAACAAATTGATCCAAACACTTTCAGGTGCTTAATACTAGGCTTCTCTCCAAACACCAACTCATAAGGTGACTTCAAATTAATTGGACAAAAGAGGCACTTGATTTGTCACATAGGTTGCCCATGCCATGCCCTTTGCCGACAAAGCTTTGAGCAAATTCTTTGCATGCATCAAACTCTTGCAAGTTTTCATAATATGCCTATTTTTTTTTATCTACAACATTTTGTTGTGATGTTTAGGCAAATGTGAGCTCTCTTTTAATCCCATTTTCTTGACAAAAAGAAAAGAACCCAGTGGAAGTGAATTCTCCTCCATTATCGGTCCATAGTCTCCTAATTTTTCTCTCAAGAATACTCTTAATAGTCATTTTGAATTCTTTGAATTTTTAAAATACTTTTGACTTCTCTTTTGTAAAATAAACCCAAGTGTATCTTGCAAAATCATCAACCAATAACAATCAATAGGTTGGTGTATCACAAGGTCCCATCAAATCACTATGAATAACATCTAATGGAGCCTTGCATTTGGAAAAAGACCTATTAAATGAAAGGCGATGTGCCTTTCTAGAGAGGGTGGTGTATGTTCTTCCCCGATGATTCACTGAATCCCACGTTTGTGTTCGGGGGTCCGAATGAGCGTATGTAAGCACATGGGGCTCGTATTTCTGTGTATGTTGACATCACTTAGCATCGAAGTCTGGTGCGGTTGCAAAGACTTAAGTACCCTTTCTTGCTATTCTTGCCATAAAAAGACGGTTTGAGAAAATGACAAAAATGTCCTTCATTCAAAAAAAGAGAAAAAAACAGTTCAAAAAAAGAACAAACATGTCCTCCATCCAGAAAGTCGAGGATGATGTTGACTCTTCAAAGTCTAAACAGTGAAATGAACCTGAGCCGGTGATCCAATGGTGATCTGGCGAAACAAACCTGAGCCATCAAAAATGTTTGTTTGAACTTTTCGTTGTCATCTTCTTCTTCTTCTTCTTCCTTCTTTGTAAAACACTATAAAACCCTTTCTCTCTCTAGGGAAGAAATCAAGGGAGGCAAAGAGCCAGCAATCTGATGGTGATCGTCATCCTCTTTCTACTAGCAGTGGCCGGAATGCTGCTCTTGTTCAGCGGACAACTGACTACAGTGACTCCTCCTATGCCTTTGAGGGACACCTACAACAGAATCTTCCTCTAGTACACCTACAACGGAGTATAGCCTCCGGCTTCCCCATCATGAACCTCAAGACTGCCATTGGGATGGCTGGCGACTACAGCCTGATCACGGCGAAGATCGTGCTCAAGGGGGCAGTGTTCGACATCACGATTTATGAAAAATGCATTGCGCAAAAAAAATGGCAAATGCAAAATTGAGTAGCGATTTATGAAAATCGTGTAGCAAAAAAAATAATAAATGGCAAATCGCTGTGTGAGTTTTGTAAATCGCTATATCGAGTACCGATTTACGAAAATCATGTAGCAAAAAAATAATAAATGGCAAATCACTATGCGATTTTTGTAAATCGCTATATCGAGTAGCAATTTACGAAAATCATGTAGCGAAAAAAATGGTAAATTGCTAAATCGAGTAGCGATTTATGAAAATCGCGTAGCAAAAAAAAATGGCAAATCGAGTAACGATTTATGAAAATCACATAGAAAAAAAACAACAGACAAATCATGGGAAAGGGTGTTATAAAAACCTCGAGCAAGAAACAACTGAAGGAAACATGAGCACCATGATTAAACAAAACACTTTATTGCTCATTTTCAATAGTTACAAGAGGGAAAGAAAAGAAAAAAGTTATACAAGGCTAAAAAAAAATTTGGTCCGGGGGGCGCTGCCCCCCAAGCCCCCTGCCAAGGGCGGCCCCCCCTGGACCCCTGATTGCGTAGTGGGACCCACTTTAGGGGGAGCCCTCGACCCCACCTC
Source organism: Nuphar pumila (assembly GCF_984573655.1). Taxonomy (NCBI): domain Eukaryota; kingdom Viridiplantae; phylum Streptophyta; class Magnoliopsida; order Nymphaeales; family Nymphaeaceae; genus Nuphar; species Nuphar pumila. Next base: position 57,996,076 of record NC_143253.1, on the reverse strand, counting down.
CTATAAGGGCAAAAACTCTGAATCAGGCTCCACAACTCATCAAGTTGAATGATGCTACCCACGCCGGAGGGAGCCCCCAGACCCCCCTCTTGTAAGAGCAAAAACTTTGAATCATGCTCCACAACTCATCAAGTTGAACGATGCTACAATATGTGTGCAGGTTAGTCAGTGCTTGATGGAGTAATATAGGATCGTCTGCTGGATGTGCACAGAAGCCGAAAGAGAAGGGAGAGAGAGTGAGAGAGTTGATATTCATGACCTTCTCAAGGGGGGGTTCCTTTCTCGGATAATTCTGCAGTGCAGGGACTGGGTCTTAAATAACCATCTTTGGGGTACTTAAGTCTTTGCAATCACTCCTTTTCTAGAATCGTCATTTTTTTGACACCAATAGAGGAAAGGGTACTTAAGTCTTTGCAATCGCATCAAACTCCAACACTAGGTGATGTTGGCAAACATGGGGATACGAACCGCACATGCTTACATATGTGGTTTTCATTGGGACCCCCGAATACAAGATGTAGCTAACTGCCCTCTTGGGGGGGGGGGGCATATAACCTGCTTTAGCCTTTCTATATTGGCATCCTTCACATATTTCATTTTCAAAAGAAAATTTTAGCAACACATTAACTAGATTTTTGGTTATTATGATTCACGGTTTATACATGCTAAGATGACCTAATCTTGCATTGATGATCCATCATTTGCATTCATCTTGTCAATATAAGGCATAGTGGCAAATAAAACAAATAAGCCTTTTACACACTTATCGGTAAGTACCATGTCCACATCGAAGCCTCTAATGTTCTGCAAAAAAATTACATCCTTTGGACCGAATGGGACATGTTGCCCTGAGTCAACTACATTTGATATGAAAATTTTGCTTTATTCCCTGTCTTTTTCTCCAAGAATAGTGATGACTCCTTCCTGCAGGACATGGACAGGAATAACTGCATCTTTGTCATCATAAGTTCGGAAGTTATTTTAAAGCACTACCAGTTAGATGATGTGCATAACCAGAATCAATGATCCAATCTTTTTTATAATTAATTGATGCTAAAACAACAATTTTTGTTGTTTTAATCATGAAATACTTTCCCCAATCTTCTTCACTCTTGGATTCAGTTTGCTGGATGATTATCTTTCTTCTTGCTTGGTAGAAAAATTGCTAGAATTTTCATAGCTGCTGAAACCTCTTGACTTATTCTCTTTATTATAGTCTTTCTTATGGCTTTAAAATATGACATCTTTATCATTTCTGAAAATAGAACATCTCAAAACACGACATTTTTGTCATATACGGTCATTTTGCCGTTTTAATTTATCACTCACAAAAGAGAGAGGAGAGAGAGGGAGGGAGTTTACTCCCTATCAGTTTCAATATTTTTTTCCTTGTTGACAACTTGAAACTGTCAGTAAGCTTAAAAGAATGATGAAAATGGAATAACTAATTATTTTTGTTGGGTGTTGGTTATTTTGCGAAGCAGGTTATATGTCCCCCCCCCCCCCCCCCCCGAACAGGGCTGGTAGCTCCATCTCATTTTCAGGGGTTCCCAAAGAGCACCATGTATTTAAGCATGTGCATCTTGTATCCCCATGTTTGTCAGCATTAATTAGCATTGGAGTTTGATGCGATTGCAAAGACTTAAGTACCCTCTCCTCCATTGGTGCCAAAAAAAATATCGATTCTAGAAAAGGAGTGATTGTAAAGACTTAAGTGCCCCGAAGATGATTATTTAAGACCCAGTCTCTGCACTGCAGGATTATCCGAGAAAGAAATCTCTCCTGGAGGAGGCCATGAACATCAACCCTCTCTCTCTCTCTCTCCCTTCTCTTTCTGTTTCTGTGCACATCCAGCAGAAGATCCTGCATTGCTCCATCAAACACTGACTGACCTGCACATTGACTGTTGTGGAGCCTGATTAAGAGTTTTTAGCCTTACAGGAGGAGGGTTTGGGGGCTCCTCCTAGCGTGGGTAGCATCATTCAACTAAATGAGTTGTAGATCCTGATTCAGAGTTTTTACCCTTACAAAAGAGGGGTTTGGGAGCTCCTCCCAGCGTGGGTAGCATCATTAAACTTGAAGAGTTGTGGAGCTTGATTCAGAGTTTTTACTCTTACAGAAGGGGGGTCTGAGGGTTCCTCCCAGCGCGGGTAGCATCATTCAACTTGATGAGTTGTGGAGCTTGATTTAGAGTTTTTGCCCTTATAGGAGGAGCGTTTGGGGGCTCCTCCTAGCGTGGATAGCATCGTTCAACTTGATTCATTGTGGAGCCTGATTCAGAGTTTTTGCCCTTACAAGATGGGGGTTTGGGGGCTCCTCCCAGCGTGGGTAGCATCGTTAAACTTGATTCGTTGTGGAGCCTGATTTAGGGTTTTTTCCCTTACAGGAGAGGGGTCCGAGGGCTCCCCCTATAACGCCCCGGGGTTTTAAAACCTTTAAAAATGCATATTTTTTTTTTTTTTAAACAGCGGAAATAATTTTTGATTTTCGGTTTCCTAAACCTCAGGCATGTCACATTCCAATTAACAACAAAAACAACAATAATTTATATCAACATTATATACATAGTCTTTTCACAAGGTTCAAAAATGAAAACATTTAGGATTAAATTTAAAATAAATCCTAAATTAATCTCAGGATCTTGGGAATCTGGATTCTTCGATGCCACACTTGTCCAACATCCATTGTAAGATTTCCTATTCCATATTTGAACCTGAAATCCCCATAAAACGGGGTTAGACTTATGATAGTCAAGTAAGTCATTAATCAAAACCATACAATTCAAATATTAAGCATGATTTCAATAATTTACAAATCAAAATGCATTCATTCAAGAATAATTATGCAATTAAAAATAAGGCAATTAAAAACAATTTAAAACATGATTATGTGTTAAATCAACAATGCATAATTTTAGATCAAAATCTGTGGAAGAAAAAGGTCATTGTTTCGATATTAACGCCCTCCTGGTACGGTAGAGAGTACTCCGGTCTCAAACTAAGTATTCAGGGGGTATATTATTCTATTGTGGATTACCCGGATACCTGAGTGAAACGGGCTCCCATGCGAGCGGTCAACGACCGGGAAGATTCTCAGCAATGGCGAGCAAACAAGGAGAGTTGGATGCATCCACTGGCATGCGGCAGCCTTGAGACCCGTTGTCTCGACCTCCTCAACCCGAGTGACAGGAGGTCCAGGGAATCTATCGCTCCCAAGAATCATCATCTTCACAAATGTCACTCCTGGTTGTACCACTACCCCTTCCAGGGTAGGCTAAACCTAGATGGGCTTGAAGGATTCTTTTATAGGACTTTTCATCTTTTCAAAAACTAGGCTCAATAGCCAAATCATTCCTTTCAAACAAACACGGTTCATATGTATCCAGCCCATCCAGAATTTTGCTCTATCACAACGAGCATTCGCCTATGAAGGCGAGAATTAAGTTTGTATAGACATGACTCCCGCAACAATAAAATCTTTCGAAAATCAACATGCTATACAAAATTCTTTTATCAAAATCAAAGTTTTGATCATAGTATCCATCCAAATTTTATTCAAATCATAAGATTGAAAATCTTGTCATTCAAAACAAATATTTATTCATGCGGATATTAAAATATGCATTTGATCAAGAATCAAATTTAGATAATCATGCATGAATTAAAAACATGAATAAAAAGCATGTCTAATATAAAATTATAAGATTTTGATAGAATAACTTACTTGGATTTTGATAGAACTTAAGGAGAACAGGATAAAGCGCTCGTGCTTTGATTTAATATGATAGAATTCATTATATTAGTTAATATTTTTATATCGAATTTCGAGTAGTATTTGCCCTATATTTTAAAGAAGTATCTTTTGAAGAAATTATTAAAAATCTAAAAATTTATTTGTAATTGACTTTAAAACTTTTATAAGAATTTTCACAGAGTTTCCTCTGTAATAACTCAAATGTTCGAAAAAGGGTTTGAACTTGAATTCGAGTTGTAAGAATTCGAACATGACTTTGCGTCACAAATATTTTTATAAAGGTTTTTCAAAAATTTTGATTTAAATATTTAAAAGGATTTTTGAAAAATTTTAACAAAATTTCTTTTATAAAAATCAATTTTTTTCTGAAATAATTATAAAATTTTTTATATATCTTCTACTAAAAATTTCTAAACTATCTAAAAAGCTTTTGCCAAAATTCTGATTAAAATAATTAATCTTTAGAAATTATTTAAAAAATTGGTCAGAATTACTGCTATACTAATTCTACTTTTTTCAAAAATCTTTAAATCATTTTGACAGAACTCCTGCTATAAAAACTCAATTTTTTTAAAAGTCTTTTAGAAAATTTTGCCAGAACTACTGCTAAAGTAGTTCGGAATACTTAAAAATATTTAGAAAAATTTGAACAGAACTTCCCTTGCGTAGAGGCTGGGTTGGATTAAATTTTGACAAAATTGTCAAAATTTAAATCCACACAAAGTAGAATTGGGGTTTAGAAGGAGAATTTGAATTCAGAAGATGGTTCTTGAATACTAACCTTGTTTAGTTGATTTGAGCAGTGCTTTCGCTATCCAAATCTGACTTTTCTGCTAAGTTTAGCAGAACTCCTGCAGGTAGTGCTTCCGAGGCTGTTTCTGATCTAACGGAGCTTCTTGCAGAAGAACGGACTTCGCTAAAAGAAAGAGGAAAAGGGCTAGAAGAGGTTTCTCAGAAAAAATCTGAGATTCTACGGAGGTTTTGGTTTAAAAGTTAGAGAGAGAAAATCAAAGGTAGAGAGAGAAAGTAGGAGAGAGAGAGCTTAGAGATAGAAGGGAGGGTTTTGAACTTGGGTAGAGAGAGAGGGGGTGAGGGGGTATTTATAGGAGAGAGAAGGGAGGTCGCCCCCCCCCCTTGTGGGGCCCACTTTGGTGACATTTGTCACCAAAGTAATTAAAAAATTAATTTTTTTAATGACACTTGTCATTCTTCTGACAAGTGTCAAAGAGAGAGAGGGGCTTAGTGTCACCTCCTCACTGAGGAGTGACACTTGTCCTCCCATGGTTTTGGAAAACCATGGCCTGTCCATGGTTTTGGGCCAGTGGTTTTTCTAAAACCATGGTCTGAGATTAAAATATTATAAATTAATATATTTTATTCAATTTGCTACTTTTTAATACCCAAGTTAACCTTGGCTCAATTCCATCTTTCAGAAATGCCATAAGGGAATTTAGAATTACTTGAGTGTCCTTCTGTAGTTCAATAAATTACATAGCCTGCCATTGAGAATGGTAAATTACCATTTTCATCCCTGACAATTTTATTAATTCCCTGAAAATATCCTAAAAGGAAGATTACTATTTTGACCTTATATAGTTGGATATTTTACCGAAAAATGCCACTGAATTGGCAAATTACTAAGCTACCCTTTGACAATTTGATTAATGACTAGAATGTCCCTGAATTCTGATTTTTGAACAAGCCTCAACAAAATTTTATCAGGATTTTAAATATATATTCAGATCTTTACTTTGAACAATACTAACCATAAAAATAAGGGTTTTAACACTATAATTCACATTCAAAATAAATAAAAATTAAAACTTGAATTTTCTTCAGAATTTATAAATCATTAAAATTTTTTGGGTATTACATTCTACCCCCCTAAAAGAAAAATTTCGTCCTCGAAATTTATGTACAATTTAAACAAACAATTCTGGATACTTCTCTCTGATGCTGTTTTCAGGTTCCCAAGTACATTCTTCAATTCCGTGATGCTGCCATCTGACTTTAACCAGAGGAATAGTCTTTGTTCTCAAAATTTGATCTCTTCTATCCATAATTTCTATAGGCTTTTCCTCAACAGTCATGTCTTCTTGAATTGCTATATCTTGATACTGGATAATATGAGATGGATCATAAACATATTTTCGCAGCATTGAAACATGAAATACATTATGAATCTGTGCATACTGAGGAGGCAATTCGATTCTATAAGCAGTTTCACCGATTCGTTCTAGAATCTTAAAAGGTCCTACAAATCTAGGACTTAACTTTCCCTTCTTTCCAAATCTGAACACACTTTTGGTTGGAGATACTTTGACGAAGACCATATCATCAACTTCAAAAGCGAGTTCTTTCCGTCTTTGATCAGCATATCCTTTTTGTCGACTCTGGGCAGCGCGTAGTCTGTCTCGAATCAAATTTACTTGCTCAGTATAATGTTGTAGTATCATTGGTGACTCTAACTTTCGTTCACCAATTTCATTCCAATAGAGTGGCGATCGACAAGGTCTTCCATATAAAGCTTCGTATGGCGCCATTCCAATACTGGTATGATAACTATTATTATAAGCGAATTCAGCTAGCATAATATGAATATCCCAATCTCCTTTCCATTCTAGCATACAGGCGCGTAACATATCTTCCAGAGTTTGAATAGTACGCTCTGATTGTCCATCAGTTTGGGGATGAAATGCAGAACTGAACTTTAATTTTGTTCCCAAAGCCTGCTGAAGTTGGTTCCAGAAACGAGAAGTAAACCTGGGATCACGATCAGAGATAATTGAAAATGGTATTCCATGTAGTCTTACAATCTCTTGAATGTATAAATCTGTCAGACTTTCCAAAGATTGACTTATACGAATAGGTAGAAAGTGAGCTGATTTAGTTAATCGGTCAATAATAACCCAAATTGCATCATGCTGTTTTCGAGTTTTTGGTAAACCCACTATGAAATCCATAGTAATTTCTTCCCATTTCCATTGTGGAATTTCAATTTGTTGCATCATTCCACCTGGCTTCTGATGTTCTGCCTTAACTTGTTGGCAAATCAAACACTTTAAAACATAATTTGCCACATCTCTCTTCATACCAGTCCACCAGTACTTTCTTTGCAAATCTTTGAACATCTTTGTACTTCCAGGGTGGATAGTATACTTGCTTTTATGGGCTTCTTCAAGGATTTCATTTCTCAATTCAGGGTTATTTGGTACCCATATTCGATCATTCATCAAAATACTCCCATCTTCTTTAAGTCGAAAAGAAACATCATCTTCCTGTTGGGCTCGAGCTAAAAATTCTTCATGTTGAGAATCCTTATTTTGTTCAGAAATAATTCGGATGAGGATTTCTGGTCGAACAATTAAGTTTGATAATAAAATCCTTCCTGTATCAGTTGCAAAGGGTTTCCAATTAATGAAATCTTCAATAAGTTTCCATTCTTTGTCTATGAGACTTGTCAAAGTGTCTCTAGTTTTGCGACTAAGAGCATCAGCTACAATATTCGCCTTTCCAGGATGATAAGAAAGTGTGAACTCATAGTCTTTAATAAATTCTAGCCAACGTCGCTGTCTCATATTCAATTCTTTCTGCGAGAACAAATATTTGAGGCTTTTGTGATCACTGAATACTTCAAATTGTTCTCCATATAAATAATGTCTCCAGATCTTTAGTGCAAAAACAACTGCTGCAAGTTCTAAGTCATGGGTTGGATAATTCTTCTCATGATTTTTCAACTGTCTTGATGCATAAGCAATAACTTTTCCGTGTTGCATCAATACACAACCTAGACCAGTACCAGAAGCATCTGCATATACCTCAAATCCACCATGTCCCGAGGGTAAAGTAAGCACTGGAGATGTAGTGAGCTTTTCTTTCAAAATTTGGAAACTTTCTTCACATTTAATGTCCCAATCAAATTTAACACCCTTCTTCAGAAGTCTAGTCATTGGTGATGCTATACGGGAAAAATCTTGAATGAATCTTTGGTAGTATCCAGCAAGTCCAAGAAAACTTCGAATATCTGTAATATTCTTAGGTTGTTTCCATTCTAATATTGCTTCTACTTTAGTAGGATCCACTGAGATTCCATCTTTCGAAATTACATGACCCAAAAACATAACTTTTTCCAGCCAAAATTCGCACTTAGAAAATTTGGCATATAACTGATTTTTCCTCAAAGTATCCAAAATAATCCTTAAATGTTCCTGGTGTTGTTCCTTATTTTCAGAATAAATTAAAATATCATCAATAAAAATAATCACAAATGTATCTACAAACGGTCTGAACACACGGTTCATAAGATCCATAAAGGCTGCTGGTGTATTTGTAAGTCCAAAAGGCATGACAGTGAATTCATAGTGTTCATACCTTGTCCGAAAGGTTGTCTTAGAAATGTCTTCTTCCTTGATTCTAAGTTGATGATATCCAGATCTAAGATCAATCTTTGAAAATACCTTAGCCTTCTGTAATTAATCAAATAAATCTTCAATTCGTGGCAACGGATATTTATTCTTTATGGTAACTTGATTAAGAAGTCTGTAATCTATACATAATCTTAATGACCCATCTTTCTTCTTTACAAATAATACTGGTGCACCCTAGGGAGACATACTTGGTCTAATAAATCCTAGCTCCATTAATTCCAATAATTGCTTTTTTAATTCTGTGAGTTCTGCTGGAGCCATCCTATAAGGAGCTTTAGAAATTGGTGCAGTTCTTTGCATTAACTCAATACCGAATTCTATCTCTCTATGTGGAGGAAGTCCTGGTAATTCATCAGGAAAAACATCTGAAAATTCATGAACAATATCCAGACTTTCAAGAGAACTTTCTGCTGGCCTGGCAAGAGTAATGCTGACTAGAAAGGCCGTACATCCATTCCTCAAATATTTCTGGGCCTTTAAAGAAGAAATAACTCGATTTTTAGGAGTAGAATTGGATAATCTAAATTCTACCTTAGGAATACCTGGTTGAGAAAAAGTAACTTTTCCTTCCTGACAAAATATTCTTGCATGATGTTAATGTAGCCAATCCATACCCAATATAATATCAAAATTTGACATGTCTAATAGAATTAAGTCAGCAGGTAAATTCTGTCCTTCAATATATACTTCTAGATTCGGCAAGTATAACCCACAAAAAGATTTACATCCTACTGGGTTGACCACTTCCAGAGCACAGTTCAAAGACTTGATAGGCATATTAAGTAAAGTAGTAAACTTCTTGGAAATAAAAGAATGAGTTGAACCGCAATCAAATAGAGTAAAAGCAGCATGTCCAGCTATAAATAAAGTACCTTGAATCAGGTCACCCTTAGGTATTTGATCAATATTGGCGGCATAAACGCGACCTGGTACTTTTTTATTCTGCGGTCGTTGTTGTTGTTGTGGTTGTTGTTGTTGCTGCTGTTGTTGATGTTGCTGGTACGAATACTGGGGTTATTGTTGAGGGCGAGGTCTAATAAGGCCTCGAGCATGTTCATCCATTTCCTTTTTATAGCAGTCTTTAATAAAATGGCCTGACTTACCACAATATAAACAACCACCAGTTGTTCGGGGGCAGGGTTGTCCTGGATGGGATCGATAGCAATTCTGACACGATCTAGCTGGTAGTTGTGTAGCTAGTAGTTGTGGTTGATTGACTTGAAACTGCTGTCGTGGCCTCTTTGCTGGAGGGATGAACCTTCTTCCTTCAAAATTTCTTTTAGGCCAACTCCTTTGGCCTCTGAATTGAGAAACCGTTCTGCCAGATTGATTCTTCTGTATTTCTTCTCAATCTTCTTGTATCAATGTAGCGATTTCCACCGCCTTGTCTAAAGTTTCTGGCCTACTAGTGAGGACTTTGGTTCGTAGAACTGGTTTCAATCCTCTAGTAAATTTCATTGCCCTCTCGTCTTCCGTATTATAGACATTTGGGCAATACTTCTCTAAATTTCTGAATTTAGTAATGTATTCAGATAAAGAGAGTCCTCCTTGTAGTAATTCAAGGAATTCCCTCATCTTACGGCTTCTTTCATGCTTGGGAAAATATGCAGCATAGAAAATTTCAACAAATTGCTCCCAAGTAACGGATCCATTGCTAAATTTAATTTCTAAAGTGGATGCCCACCATCTTTCTGCATCTCCCTTTAATCTGTATGCTGCATAGTTGACCTTACGATCTTCAGGTACGGTCAGAACACGAAAAATCTTTTCTATTTCTCGGATCCAAACCTCTGCAGCTTCTGGATCCATCTTTCCTGAAAATGTAGGTGGATCTAATTTGAGAAACTTCTCATAAGATACTTCATTATGGTTTTGATAGGATTTTGAAGATGTAGCTGAGTCTTGCCTATTCTGATTTTGATCTCTTATAACAGCTGCCAAATTATTTAATGTTTCCATAATGAATTCTTGTTGACCATTCTACTCCTTGGGTTGCTTCTTTGATGCTTGACGAGGCATCCTTGATAAATAATGATCAGACTTAGATTAAAGTAGAAAGAACATTTATTCATATGAACATATATATACATCAAAACCCATATTTACAAGAATTTACATATTTAACAAAAGTTAACAAAAGATATCCTATGGAAGCTTGAGGAATTTTCCCAAATAATTCCTCTTGTTCCTAATCTGCCCTGGTGGATGAGAAGGTCCTGCAACATTTGGATCTATATTATAAATTTGTTTATCTGGATTTCCTAAATATAAGCTAAGATCATCCGTAGGTTCTCTTGGGGTATATATAGGATCAGGAGGTTGGAGTGAAAATACAAAGTCCAAAAGAGTTAAAGTGGGTGCAGAAGCAGGTACTATGGGTGAGTCAGATGAAATGACAATAGGTTTCATTGGAGGAGGAGGAGCAAGAATAACCACACGAGATTGTTGATCTGGTAGGTTTTCAGCGGCTTGCTGTCTTTTAATGCAACCTGTCTTCACTTGGCATTCTTTTTCTATATGCCCAACTTCTCCACAAAATAAACATTCTTCCAATTCCAGTGGGCAAGGTTGTGATAAATGGGTCTGTAAACACCTATGACATTTTTCTAAGTTTTCTTTTTCTTTTGTGAGACTTAGAACTTGATTTTCTAAATTATTCACCACCCGTTTTTGTACTGTCTGTGATTCTTCTAGCTTTTGAACATCCTTGACAAGTTCTTCAATGATATTGACCAGATCTTGAGGAGTCATCTATAAGAAAAATAATGATTTAACAATAATAATAAAATAAAAATCTAAAGTACATACTTACAGTGTAATGTATGAACAAGGTGGATCTCGAACCAGATTTTCCAAAACTCTGCTCTGATACCAACTGTAACGCCTCGGGGTTTTAAAACCTTTAAAAATGCAGATTTTTTTTTTTTTTTTTTAAACAGCGGAAATATTTTTTGATTTTCGGTTTCCTAAACCTCAGGCACGTCACATTCCAATTAACAACAAAAACAACAATAATTTATATCAACATTATATACATAGTCTTTTCACAAGGTTCAAAAATGAAAACATTTAGGATTAAATTTAAAATAAATCCTAAATTAATCTCAGGATCTTGGGAATCTGGATTCTTCGATGCCACACTTGTCCAACATCCATTGTAAGATTTCCTATTCCATATTTGAACCTGAAATCCCCATAAAACGGGGTTAGACTTATGATAGTCAAGTAAGTCATTAATCAAAACCATACAATTCAAATATTAAGCATGATTTCAATAATTTACAAATCAAAATGCATTCATTCAAGAATAATTATGCAATTAAAAATAAGGCAATTAAAAACAATTTAAAACATGATTATGTGTTAAATCAACAATGCATAATTTTAGATCAAAATCTGTGGAAGAAAAAGGTCATTGTTTCGATATTAACGCCCTCCTGGTACGGTAGAGAGTACTCCGGTCTCAAACTAAGTATTCAGGGGGTATATTATTCTATTGTGGATTACCCGGATACCTGAGTGAAACGGGCTCCCATGCGAGCGGTCAACGACCGGGAAGATTCTCAGCAATGGCGAGCAAACAAGGAGAGTTGGATGCATCCACTGGCATGCGGCAGCCTTGAGACCCGTTGTCTCGACCTCCTCAACCCGAGTGACAGGAGGTCCAGGGAATCTATCGCTCCCAAGAATCATCATCTTCACAAATGTCACTTCTGGTTGTACCACTACCCCTTCCAGGGTAGGCTAAACCTAGATGGGCTTGAAGGATTCTTTTATAGGACTTTTCATCTTTTCAAAAACTAGGCTCAATAGCCAAATCATTCCTTTCAAACAAACACGGTTCATATGTATCCAGCCCATCCAGAATTTTGCTCTATCACAACGAGCATTCGCCTATGAAGGCGAGAATTAAGTTTGTATAGACATGACTCCCGCAACAATAAAATCTTTCGAAAATCAACATGCTATACAAAATTCTTTTATCAAAATCAAAGTTTTGATCATAGTATCCATCCAAATTTTATTCAAATCATAAGATTGAAAATCTTGTCATTCAAAACAAATATTTATTCATGCGGATATTAAAATATGCATTTGATCAAGAATCAAATTTAGATAATCATGCATGAATTAAAAACATGAATAAAAAGCATGTCTAATATAAAATTATAAGATTTTGATAGAATAACTTACTTGGATTTTGATAGAACTTAAGGAGAACAGGATAAAGCGCTCGTGCTTTGATTTAATATGATAGAATTCATTATATTAGTTAATATTTTTATATCGAATTTCGAGTAGTATTTGCCCTATATTTTAAAGAAGTATCTTTTGAAGAAATTATTAAAAATCTAAAAATTTATTTGTAATTGACTTTAAAACTTTTATAAGAATTTTCACAGAGTTTCCTCTGTAATAACTCAAATGTTCGAAAAAGGGTTTGAACTTGAATTCGAGTTGTAAGAATTCGAACATGACTTTGCGTCACAAATATTTTTATAAAGATTTTTCAAAAATTTTGATTTAAATATTTAAAAGGATTTTTGAAAAATTTTAACAAAATTTCTTTTATAAAAATCGATTTTTTTCTGAAATAATTATAAAAATTTTTATATATCTTCTACTAAAAATTTCTAAACTATCTAAAAAGCTTTTGCCAAAATTCTGATTAAAATAATTAATCTTTAGAAATTATTTAAAAAATTGGTCAGAATTACTGCTATACTAATTCTACTTTTTTCAAAAATCTTTAAATCATTTTGACAGAACTCCTGCTATAAAAACTCAATTTTTTTAAAAGTCTTTTAGAAAATTTTGCCAGAACTACTGCTAAAGTAGTTCGGAATACTTAAAAATATTTAAAAAAATTTGAACAGAACTTCCCTTGCGTAGAGGCTGGGTTGGATTAAATTTTGACAAAATTGTCAAAATTTAAATCCACACAAAGTAGAATTGGGGTTTAGAAGGAGAATTTGAATTCAGAAGATGGTTCTTGAATACTAACCTTGTTTAGTTGATTTGAGCAGCGCTTTCGCTATCCAAATCTGACTTTTCTGCTAAGTTTAGCAGAACTCCTGCAGGTAGTGCTTCCGAGGCTGTTTCTGATCTAACGGAGCTTCTTGCAGAAGAACGGACTTCGCTAAAAGAAAGAGGAAATAGGCTAGAAGAGGTTTCTCAGAAAAAATCTGAGATTCTACGGAGGTTTTGGTTTAAAAGTTAGAGAGAGAAAATCAAAGGTAGAGAGAGAAAGTAGGAGAGAGAGAGCTTAGAGATAGAAGGGAGGGTTTTGAACTTGGGTAGAGAGAGAGGGGGTGAGGGGGTATTTATAGGAGAGAGAAGGGAGGTCGCCCCCCCCCCCTTGTGGGGCCCACTTTGGTGACATTTGTCACCAAAGTAATTAAAAAATTAATTTTTTTAATGACACTTGTCATTCTTCTGACAAGTGTCAAAGAGAGAGAGGGGCTTAGTGTCACCTCCTCACTGAGGAGTGACACTTGTCCTCCCATGGTTTTGGAAAACCATGGCCTGTCCATGGTTTTGGGCCAGTGGTTTTTCTAAAACCATGGTCTGAGATTAAAATATTATAAATTAATATATTTTATTCAATTTGCTACTTTTTAATACCCAAGTTAACCTTGGCTCAATTCCATCTTTCAGAAATGCTATAAGGGAATTTAGAATTACTTGAGTGTCCTTCTGTAGTTCAATAAATTACATAGCCTGCCATTGAGAATGGTAAATTACCATTTTCGTCCCTGACAATTTTATTAATTCCCTGAAAATATCCTAAAAGGAAGATTACTATTTTGACCTTATATAGTTGGATATTTTACCGAAAAATGCCACTGAATTGGCAAATTACTAAGCTACCCTTTGACAATTTGATTAATGACTAGAATGTCCCTGAATTCTGATTTTTGAACAAGCCTCAACAAAATTTTATCAGGATTTTAAATATATATTCAGATCTTTACTTTGAACAATACTAACCATAAAAATAAGGGTTTTAACACTATAATTCACATTCAGAATAAATAAAAATTAAAACTTGAATTTTCTTCAGAATTTATAAATCATTAAAAAATTTTGGGTATTACACCCCCCCCCCCGGCATGGGTCCTGGGTGTCGTGGTCAAAAAATGCACATGGTGTCATTGTGAGAAAGACATATGTTTGTTCCAATCAAGGTTGAAAGAAATTAATTGAAAATCCAACAAGGAGCATGCCGGAATCAGGATGTGGATGTCAAGCGAGAATGGTGTTGTGCAACTCATATAACATAGAATAATAGGGGTCTGGTTTTTAGTTAAAATGGAGAATAAAATGACACTAGAAATTGTTAAAATTTTACACAAATAAACTAGACTCAATAACGAAGACACCACTTTTTACGGATTTGGAATATAACCTCCGGTTAAGGAGATATGTCCCTGACAAGTTGGTCCTAATTCGGATAGCGATTTGCTTACTGAATGACACTACAAATCACTATAGTGATTTGCAGAAGACACTACAAATCAGTATACTGAGATCCAACAACACTATAAATCGCTGTGGGGCTCGTTGGAGACCCAAAAACACTATAAATCGCTATAGTGATTTGAGGAAGACACTACAAATCGCTATAGTGAGATCCAACAACAGTATAAATCACTGTGGGGCTCGTTGGAGACCCAAAAACACTATAAATTGCTATAGTGATTTGCAAAATACACTACAAATCGTTGTTGAAAAGCCGGATAACACTATAAATCGTTATGAAGCTCATTGAAGACCCGAAAATACTACAAATTGTTGTAGGAAAGCCCGATAATACTACAAATCGCTGTTGGAAGGCCCATGGACAATATATAGATTTTTCATTTTAAGATTGGGTTTTGTTATGTTTGACTGTGTTCAGATTTGAATTAAGATTGGATTGATATTTGAATTCAGATTGTTATATCTAAATCAACCTGTGACATTCAAATCAGAGATGACCTATTTTTAATTTTTATGTGAGAAAACTCAATCATGTCTAGATCTGATCGGAAAACAAGTTTAAGATTGTATCTTTGCCTAGATATGCCTAACTTAATTTTTTCACCTGTAAACTCAGCTTAATGATTTAATGACCACCAAGAATCTCTCTCTCTCTCTCTCTCTCATTAAAGCAGTAACTAAAGAAAAAAGTAAAAGGTGGTTTTATATTTGCATCCATTCTCACCGGATCCAGCCTTTAATTACCGGTGGAGTCGTTTTCATTGGTAGAGGCCCTCCACATGGCATGGGAGGATAGCTGATGGTCAGGGACCCCTATGAAAAAAATCTTGTAACATGGCAACCGTACAATAAATTACTAAACATATTAAAAGGCCAATAGGGCTTACTATATACTACAATACTATCAAGCATCAACTAAACCAAATATGCTGTATCTCACTTGATGGAGTTGTGTGTAGGCCGCACTCCTATGCTTCGCAAGTGAGATGTGCAGTGGGAATTGAATATAGTTAAACCTTGGATGGTGGTTATATACAATATGGCCTGATCTGCACTCACACACTACATACAACAGGCGTGTATATATATATATATATATATATATATTATCACACACAAACAAATATAGCTAATAGCATACCTTTGCGTTCTATTTCAAACGATTCACCATGAGTATCCCACATGCTCTGGTCATCCCTTTCCCTGCTCAAGGCCATATCATGCCCTTAATGGAGCTCTCTCATCGCCTAGCTGATCGCGGCTTCATAGTTACGTTAGTCAACACCGAGTACGTCCATGAATGCGTAAAGGCAGCACAACCTGCGAATCTCTGTGGCATCTACAATGGAAAAATACGGTTGGCGGCCATCCCTGATGGCTGGCCTAGTGGGGATGACCGGAATTTGTTCGGCACATTTTGCCATGTTATCCTGAAAGAGATGCCAGGGCCACTGGAGCAGCTCATACTCAACATCAACAAAAAAGAAGATCACAAGATCACATGTGTGATTGCTGATGTCTGTATAGCATGGACTCTCAATGTGGCCAAGAAGCTGAACATCCGCAGGGTGGCTCTCTGGCCTGCGTCAGCTGTTGCCATGTCGACCTTCTTCAGCATCCCCATGCTATTGAAGGAAGGAGTCATAGATTCAAATGGTAAGTGAACTTAACACAACAGTAGCAGATCGTCATGCTGGGCAAGAATTAAAGTTGGAAGAACACTGATGTGTGACATCCACCCACTGGGCTGAATACCTTGGCAAAGTACTTAGTCGAGTATTGGATTTGCTCTTGTGATCAGCTTCTCAAAATTTTGTTTAACCTAGATAGTTCTTGAGCCAATTGGTGGTCACACTGTATATGCCTACTATTCCTTTTTTTTTTTTGATGAAAGAAAACCCTCACCGAGAACTGGGCCACTTAATGAGCCTGCCTCAGGGCCAAGTGAAACTTTAAGTTGAGGACACAACCACCCAGCCTTACATGCCCCAAGCATTATAAAGCTTTGGCAGCCCCACATGCACCAGCTGAATTCGATCACGGGCCTTCAGCTTAACACGCGACCCCACTTACCACACATTCTATCTGTTTCTGCATTATCTGTTCTCACTAGTTTACATTCCTGTGGCTTTTAGCTAAGATCAAGTGTCCTATGTAGTCGAGTTAGCCTTACATATAGTGGGTACAGATATTATTTTTTGGCTAGGCCAAGGAAAAACCACGGACAGGGATTTAGAGGGGGGTGTTGTGTCTTCTCTCCCGAACATGCACTGTAGCTACAATGTGTGTTCGGGGTCTCAACTGAGCACCCAATGCTGTTCAATCAGGTGTATGGGTCCTCTTGTACACCGCCGTACACTCGCCTACGAGTGTATGGGGTCCCGTACACCCGACTGAGCGCCACACGGCGCTCAGTCAGGACCCAAAC
Source organism: Nuphar pumila (assembly GCF_984573655.1). Taxonomy (NCBI): domain Eukaryota; kingdom Viridiplantae; phylum Streptophyta; class Magnoliopsida; order Nymphaeales; family Nymphaeaceae; genus Nuphar; species Nuphar pumila. The sequence continues at coordinate 57,978,985 of NC_143253.1, read as the reverse complement.
ATGCACTGTAGCTACAATGCATGTCCGGGTGGGGGACATATAACCTGCCCTCAATTTAGAGAGTGGCTAAGTGCCAAGGCTATTTGACACAGCCAATCACATAACCACATTTCATGTGGGCCCCATACAATATTGTCATGTGATTGGCTAATGTCACCTGCTCCTTTGATCTCAATTCCACCCTGCGCCGAGGGAGTGGAGATCTAGGTATCGCTTAAGTGCATCCCTTATGTGACAGCCCAAGACAACAGAGTGTGCAGGCCCCCTTAAAAAATGCAGTCATGTGATTGGCAGTATCACGTATGGGATGCACTTAAGTGATCCCTTTATCTCAAGTCTCACTGACCACACAGTGGCTAGGGGTGGCAAAATCTGACACGACCTGCCAACCTGCTTCTTAGCTAGGTTCGGGTTTGACTTAAACGGGTTTGTTTCGTAAACGGGTTGACCCGCCTAACCCTGTTTATTAAACGGGTCGGGTTCGTGTTAGGGGTATGCCAACCCGGCTGACCCGTTTAATAAACGGGTTAGGCAGGTGGGTCAACCCATTTACCCAAACCCAACCCGCCAACCTGTTTATCCAACCCGTTTACCCGAACCCGACCCGCCAACCCGCCCGCTAACCCGCCAACCAGTTTACTCGACCTAACCCGTTTATTAAACGGGTTAACCGTGCCGTGTCGGGTTTGTGTTTGCCACAGCCGACCCGTTTAATAAACGGGTTGGGTTCGTGTTGAGGTATGCTGACCCACCAACCTGCCAACCCGACTCGATTGCCACCCCTAACAGTGGCAAACCTCTGGTGTGTAAAACCCTTGATGTCCACCACCGAGGTGGTATCCCATGTGTTTAGCAGGGTTCTTTGCCAAAGTTGAAGGCCAAGGTTGGAATTCCTCTGCCACGTGGGGCTTAAGAGATATCAGGTAAGGGTCTGCCTAACCCCAGCTTGCCTATAAAAAAAAAAAAAAAACCTGATGTCCCTATGCATGCCTATAGGAGAGTAGATTAAGCTTTGACCCCACGGTAAGGGATGCTTTCCTTGGGGTTCAAACCATAATTGTCACATGTCAGGCGTCAAATAGCAGACATCCTAACCACTAAGGCGAAACTCTCATGGGCTTATGGTGGGCATTCTTGGCACCGGACATAACTTGAAGCCAACTCAAATCAAAATGTGAGGTCTTCTCTAGTGCGACAAATATTGGTGATATTTTGAAAAAAAAAAAAAACATGCCATCATTTTATTTCACCGTTTTAAATGATAAAATATCCCAGTTTTTATAGAAGGTAAATATCATAGATTTTATCAAGATATTTACATTTTTTTACCAGCTATTTTTCTTGAAAAAGGGACGCATTTATTTTTATATATTTTTTACTTTTACTTCTTCTTGTAATCATATTTTTATTTATTTGCTTAATTTATTTTAGCATTATTTTGCCAGAAAAACAAGAAATATGAGCAATTTCAATTGTTCATAGGGATTTTCCTGCCGTTTTGAGCGTTTGCCACCACGAGGTCTAGCCATGAATCATCTTAATAAACATAAAAAAAAAACATCGACTTTAATTTGTATATGATACGGTAACTAGGAAATGCAATTGATCAAAATTATTTGTGGGTGGTGGGAATTTGACCTACACATCCAAACCTCCTCAAAAACTTTTTCCAATTTTAACATAAATTTGACCGTGACAGGTTTTCCAAGAGATGACAAACCTATCCGGTTCTCCAATAAAATGCAGGCCATGGACCCTGCAGCTTCCTTTCCTTGGCTGCATATTAGAGATGTAGATCAACAAGAGAAGTTTTTCCATTATATGTCGATGTGTCTCGAAACAGTCAAGGGGGATCGCATCCTATGCAACTCCTTTCCCGAGCTCGAGTCCCCGGCTCTCGAACTCTTGGAGAACACCATCCCAATTGGCCCCCTGCTCTCAGGCAACCAACTCGGGCACCAGCGATCTTCATTATGGACAGAGGACTGGAGTTGTCTCGACTGGCTCGATCGGCAACCGGCTCGCACGGTCATATATGTCTCATTTGGTAGCATCGCCCTCTTGAACCAGCACCAAATTCATGAGCTAGCACATGGGCTCGAGCTCACCGGCAGGCCGTTCCTATGGGTTTCTAGGCCGGGCCTCATGGACCGATCAGCTGCAGCCTACCCGGTCGGGTTCACGGATCGTGTGGCCGATCGCGGGCGGATTGTCGAGTGGGCCCCACAACAAGAAGTGCTCTCTCATCCTTCTGTAGCTTGCTTCTTGACTCACTGCGGTTGGAACTCAACGATGGAAGGCTTGAGCAATGGTGTCCCCTTCTTATGTTGGCCTTACTTTGCTGACCAACATTTAAATCAGAGTTACATAGTTGGGGTGTGGAATGTGGGGTTGCAGCTGTCAAGATTCGAGGATGGAACAATTGGAAGAGAAGAAATCAAGAATAAGCTGGAGCAACTGTTAAATGATGAAGGAATAAGGAAGCGGGTCATGGAGTTGAAGGACAAGGCGAGGAAGAATGTGATGGACGGTGGTGAATCTTCAAAGAACTTGGATGATCTCCTTAATCACATCAAGAGGGAACCATAGGAATGTGCTTCTAAGTGGACCATATTTGAGGTGCACCATGGCAATAAAAGACTAGCACCAATTCTTGCCACTGTTGGTTGGATGCTGAAACATTTAAAAGCATCATCAGTCATGTTTGTTTCAAGCCAAGCAGCAGGCTTGCAGTTTCTGTATTAGATTTTTGTGTTTTTTGATTTCTTTTTTAAAGCAATAAAGGCATCTTCTTTATTCTGTCAATGCAGTGATACTAATTAAAGGAAGTGACAAGCAGTCACCCACGG